>NC_026145.1:9802712-9817928 GCF_000512975.1 Sesamum indicum
TGTGTGGTTGTAGCTTTCTCCCCCCCCCCCCCCCCCCAATTGGCTTTACTGTGGCCATCTGCTTTGTTCTTGTTCTTGGAGCTCTTTCACTTCTATCTTCTATCCTGTTAGCCTGAGATGCACCTGCATTTGATAATCGATAGCGAGAAGTTGAAAAGGTTGCTAATAATTTAATGCTTTCCTGAAATCACTGTCCTAACCTCTGTCTATTTGTTGTGATTATGAAACTGATGGTAGAACATGTATTGGGATATAGAAGATGAAATCATATATCTTTTGAAAAATTGAAGATATAACATGTATTGGGATTTATGAAGAAATTCTGCTACTAAGAAACTCAAGGCCCGTTACCAACTTTTGTTTGGTCTGGGGACCATGGTATAATGGTTGAGCCACAGTATGAAAGCCAACTGCATTTGTTACTAACTAGTAGTTGTGTTGGTATGCTACAATTTTTTAAACTTTGGTGAAGCAGTATGCTAGATACTTCCTATGAATCTTTGCAGGCAACAGAGGCCCCGGAAGAACTCCACTAGACTGGACCATGCGGTTAAAGATTGCAGCTGGAGCAGCTCGAGGATTAGCCTTTCTCCACAACTCGTGCAAATCCCTTAGGCTCATGCATGGCAACATCAAATCAACAAACGTGCTCATTGACAAGGCTGGCAATGCCAAGCTATCTGATTTTGGACTCTCCATTTTCGTACCACCTTCCTCTGTCCCAAAATCCAATGGCTACCGTGCCCCTGAAGCATCACTGTACGGTCGAAAGCTAACCCAAAAATCTGATGTATACTCGTTTGGTGTCCTATTATTGGAGCTGCTAACTGGAAAATGCCCCTCTGTAGTTGACCATAGTGGTCCCGGCATGGGGTATGGTGGGGTCCTTGATTTGCCAAGATGGGTGCAGTCTGTTGTGAGAGAGGAGTGGACAGCTGAGGTGTTCGATTTGGAGCTTATGAGGTACAAAGACATTGAAGAGGAACTGGTGGGGTTGTTGCAGATCGCGATGGCTTGTACCCAGGCTTCACCCGATCAACGGCCAAATATGAATCATATAGTGAAAATGATCGAAGAGTTACGGGGAGTGGAAGTTTCACCATCACATGAATCTCTTAATTCAGTTTCAGAGTCGCCAACTGTTTCTGAAGACACACATAGAGTGAGTGAATGATCGATGTCTAGCTGTGTGTAAGCTTGATTTCCATTTGTTCAAGTTCTGTATATTTAGTGGTTTTTCTTTATGGCTTGACTTCTAGGTTGCAAATGCATCTGCATTTATAAGCTGGAAATTCTTCTACCTCGGTGTCCCATACTTGAAGTGCAACTGCATTTTGTCCTTTTCTTTGCAAGGAGTAGATAAAATTTAATGATAAGAATCGTTATCCGTTTTTATTAGGAAATACTGCATTGGAACTTCCTTCAGGTTCCCATCGGATAGATTGAACTTATATTCAGACTCTTTACAGATGCCTTGGACCCAGATGACTTAACTGCTGAAATCTCTATTGGGTCAAGTAATCCAACAATAGGCTCAAGTCACATATTTGGATTACGGGTTTCTAGTATTTGATCACACCGTAAATCAAACTACAATCATCTTAAGATAACTTTCCCCCTCTTATTTTCTTCTACAAGAACTAAATGGAGTAATAACATTCCAAGAATCAAGAATTTAAGGATCAAAGCCTAGTAGTTTTGGTGCAACCCTAAGCAAAGGTTGTAAAGTATTAGGATGAAACTTTCTTGCAAAGAGGAAGCAAATTGTGCTCCTCTCACCATTATAGGTGCAGTTGAATCCATTTCGCATGCGGTCAAGAAACCCCCCCGTGACATCATTTCTCATAAACATCGCAGGGTGTGAGCCCCCTCTAGACCAATCAGTCCAAGTAATTGTCCTATTTGATGTCAAATTTGGCCAAAATTTAGTTACTACTGTTGGCAGGTAATGTTCATCCATGTAACAAGGTGGCATGCAATGGTTTCTAAATAGGGGGTAGTATTTGATGTCTGACACTATAGCTAGGGCAAGTTCCCTATTGGCTTCAAACCATTGGGATCCCTTGCGCCAATCAGATAACGTAATTGTGGGCCACATCCGCTTGTTGTATCGGCCTCGCCCGATGGGCCGGGGATCATCAAAGGTACTAAGAAAACTTTGGTTGGAGTTTATGAGGTAGTTGTATATGATGGAGAAGTTGAATAAAGGGATGCATGTTTCTGATAAAAGAACGAATCTTTCGTTTGAGAAGTCTAGAAGGGCATTTGCTAGAAGACGTCTTTCTGCATCGATCATGGTTGATCTTCCCCACTGAACCAACTGTAAGATATAAAAAGAATAACTCATAAATCTTTATGAAAACTAGAATGCAAAAAGCTTCATTTGTAGTCGGATTACATTTTGTCTACCTTGCTAGGTATTCTACGTTTGTAGAACACCGATGACTTGGAGGGCTCGTATGTGAACTCCGGCAAGGTATGGAGGTAGATTGAGAAGAGCCCTTCATGTCCTCTAAAGAACATATCCCAAAGTGGTGCCAAAGGTAATCTTCCTCTAGTTAAGAACATGAATGCAACTTTTGGTGTTCGATTGAAAGGATATTGAACTATACCAGGAACCATTGAGGCCCTCCACATCAATTCTTCATCAGTCATTGAATGCCAACGATCTTTTGGAGAAATCCACTCTTTCAATCCGTACGCTGTGTTTGAACTATTGCATTGTTGCATGCATGGAGATAAAGATGAAGAAAATAGTGGAGGAAATGCATTGAGGGAAGAGAAGTGTAGATCCTCATATAGCACAAACTTTTTGAAGTGATCATTGATGATCATTCCTAAGACTAAGACAAGAAATGCAATTGATAGACAGAAGATTATAGTTGTAGCAACTTGAAATTTTCCATCTCTGACTTCTCTCCGGATGCGAACGGAGAGTTCTTTGATAGGCATAGTGATTTTAATATATCCCTTTTTCTTTGTAAAGGAAACAAATCCCTTGGTGCATTTTCATATCATCAACAAGAATGGAAAGTGAAGGCCTTGCTCAACCCCACATGGAAAGTACTAACATAATGTGTGTGCGTGCGTGAGAGAGAGAGAGAGAGAGAGAGAGAGAGAGAGAGAGAGAGAAGTGATTGCTATCATTGATAAAGAGATTTCTGCTGCAAAAGTGATGATTGCAATAGAATGAGAGCTTTAACCAAGCGAGGGGAATAGGGGAGGCTTTGCCGTCTCATGTGTTGCAGCAGCGAAAAATGCATGTTTCATATGTCATTCCATGCTGCCCCATTCAACATATCAATCTAATTATGTTTTACTATAGGGGGGGAGGGGCAGAACAATTTATAAGGGCTTTCTGTATTGATAATGCTACTAACTAATAATACTGGTATCTCACGAGATCCTTTCATTGATCTATTTGATGGAAACAAGTTGAATGAAACTTTTTTTGCAAGTCTTATTGATGATACAACAGAGCATACTGTACTGATATTCTTATGCTTTCTTCTGAATATGCTTACGCCCTTTTCTTTGAGCTAAGCACCTCTCCATCGGAGTACAAACACAGCAATGGCTGCCACCGCCCCTGCTCCTAGAAATTGAACTATCTGTAAATGATGATGCTTTATGGAGAGAGTACTGCGTAGATATTCCCATATCCAACGAGAAAAGAAATTCAGTTTACAGGTTGAATGAAATCTCTGCACCGAGAATTCCTAGACATGGCAAAGCAGAAGAGCTCCAGGTCAAGCATATATATATATATATATATATAGATAGATAGATAGATAGAGAGAGAGAGAGAAAGAGAGAGAGAGAGAGAGAGAGAGAGAGAGAGAGAGAGAGAGAGAGAGAACTAAAAACCAGGAACTTTCAATTAAGTATTTATAATTAAGAAAACATAATCAGCAGCAATCACTCTAATTCTTGGTAACAGGGAAGTAGTCCAACCTAAGATGATGTAAGTGTGGACAAGGTCATAAAGGAGTAGCTTTCCTCATGCTCATAATTTACCCACACTTCCAGCAAATTCAGCTAAACTGCCGTTGAAATTTTCTAGAGAGAAATCCTGCATGTTTCAGAGAAAAGTTTGTAGTCTACTTCAACAAGCCAGTTCCAGTAAACAAAATACTCCGACGTTACACCAGAATACTTCACATAATTAAAGCAAGTCATACAACAGAATAAGCAGTCATGACTAGTTTAATTAGCTTGTGATTTTTATCCAACTTCTGATGATAAAAAGCTATGCTTTTTTATCATTTGCGTCTTTAGGATATAAGTTCATCCAGACTACTTTCCTCAAATTCCTACTAGGTGCTTAATTACCTATACAGCTGTATCCAAAATTCTTAGGTCTTGAATGAAGGAAAGGTTGTTGACATGGGTAAAAGGTTCTCATTTAGGGAGTTTCAATCCTTCTGACAAAGATCCGATGAGTCAGATTCCTAGAATATTTATGTTTTAGCACTGTTTCAGAAATAGGTTCAGGTACTCCCTGTAAGGATTTCAAAAGAAGGCTAATGAATCTTACCTCCGGTAATTTATTCTGCAGGGCAAGGTGATCGACATGGAGCCTCACATTTGATGCAGCATGAATCCATAAACTGCGATCAACTTCAGCATATGTATATGCAACAATGTCAAACAATGTTTTGGCTCCTTCTTGTATAGCTTTCAAGATAGTAGCTTCTCGATTTCTGCGGTTTCTGAAAATTTGAGAAAAGGATTTGAAAAGAATTGATAAGTGCGACAATGGAACTATAAGCCGATATTCAGGAGTTTTTTAATCTTACTTAAGATACCCACAGAGCATGTGCTTTGGCCACATATTAACTCTACCATGCATAGGAATCAGTACATGTGGGGATAGCTCCATAAACTTGTATGTCGTGTGAAAATAATCCTACAAAAGCAAACGAAAATTTCAAATAAACAGGATCGACCGGTAGAGGACTAATAATTGAATAAATTTGGCCCATTGATGAAAGAGGGTAGATAAGTGTATGGGGAAAGCCCAGGTGACCACTACGTGCACTGGTGCATATTTACTTTACATTTTCAAATATCAACTTCAAAGATGTGCCTTCTCGAATCGAAGCAGAATCTGAGTTCCTTATACATTAGTGTTTAGCAAAAACTTACACTCATATTTCCACCAGAAGTAATGTCCAAGAGTGCACTTCCTTGGCTGAAATAACATAAAAGCATCAGTTCAAAACATCTCGTGATATTCAAAGACAATCAAAAGTTAATCACCACTTGTAAGAAATCTTGATAATGGATAACAAACAAAAAAATTCTGATTCGCACTGCCAGTTTTTCTTGGCACACATAAAGATCAAGTTCTCATATTATAAATTGATAAGAGGTTATGAAATCAATCACATCCTATAATTGTATATTTCCAGATTGTTGTCTGAATAACTTACCCAACACAATGATCTCCAACTATCAATGAGTTAGTAGCTGCATGAACCAATGCCATGTGTCCATCTGTATGCCCCTGATAAGATTTGACCATGGGGAAAATTTCAGCAGGTTCAACAACGGAAGCTTAGATTAACCTAACACATTACAAGCACAGTGAACTTAGTTGAATAGTTCTGACATACAGTCAAAGCCAAATGATGATACAGTGCTCAATGAACTGGAAATCGCACATTACTCTGGAGTTGCATTGGGGGTCGACTTCTACTCACATCTCTTTTAACTTTATTAGCCCATGGAATTGTTACATTGATGAAAAGGTTTATGATGATCAAAGAAATATAGATATTATTTTTAGTAAAAGTCAACCTAAATGCTGAAGTATATAAGTAGTTGAATGAACCCAAATGTATCCATGTGGTACCTTATGAAATAACGGAAAACAAACAGTGACAAACAATATAGAGAAAAGGCAATATGCATGAAATTTACTGGAGCTGAAATGAGTTTCAAACGTTGACCACCAATACAGATTTCTTCAGATCCCAGAACTGGAACATATCCCAGAGACCAATCATCTGCATCCATAATATGAAATGTTAGTAGCAGTTTCATTTGTTTCATAAAGAAATCTCAAACCTTTATTACTAATTTAGTATTCTAGTGCCCAAGTTCCTCTGTTAGTAACCATAAATCCATTATAGTCTTCCAGCCATAACACTCATTCATGAGCGTAATTAAGGCGTTAAAAGAATTATCCGATACAAAGAACCCTTCCTTTCTTGAGCACTGATAAGACGTTTGAAGTAGTTTCTGATTTATGAATGAACCAGAAGAATCTAGGGAGCATATTTGACTATTTTTCATCTTAGCATTTGGTTTGTTGTCAGAATAACACAAGCAACTCTACCCTCAAAAACTGGTGTGTCACAAAAATTAGTGTTTTTTTCAATCTCAAGTAAAGTGGAAAATGTAGAGAACATATATTAACTCTAAGTCACTGCACCTTTACTAATTCGTCGAAAGGTGTTTTCGTGAGCCAAGAGAGTAGCATCAGGATTGCACTTCTGAACGATGGAGAGACCTGTAGGACATCAAGGCTAACCCACCATAAGTACCATACACCAAAAGAAAAAGAAAAGAAAAGAAAAGGACACATAACAGATCAGGCCATGAGATAAATTATACATCAAGGAGGTCATGGCATCAAGATATAATGAAGTCTTGAGATCAACTTTTTGTTAAGGCCGATCATATCCTAACATTACTTAAAACATCTGAACAAAACAAAATTTAGATACACTCACTTTGTGAAAAGCTTACCATCGACGTGATCATGATGATGATGGGTCACAAACACGACCAACTTCCGTGGGAGTGCAGTAACAATGTGTTCCAGCTGATAGTGGAAGGGTAACATGTCATGATGACATCAAACCAATTTAAAAGTGCAAAATTGATTCTGATCTAAATAGCATTACAAGGTACTTTTGAATTGCTATACAGTAATTACTTTGATCCAGGTCGCAGTTTCATTATATACTGAAATATACTGAAATGAGATATGGAATACTATCACACCCTAAGTTATAAATAAATCCTTCCACGAATCACTTCGCAACAATAATTCCATCCTTGATAGAGCTTTCCTGGATTTTCCAGGTAGATTAAGTCACCTTTCACAGATGACTTATCATTTAGATTATAAAGTGGCAATATGTGGTGTAAATCGTAGAATCAAATGTTATGTGTTCTTCATAGGAGATTCACTACTGGCATAAGCTTGTTTAATTGTTTCTAGTATATTTCTATTTCTTAAGGGCATCCGAAAAAAATCACAACCGAAGGATCATAAGCTAAGCTGCCTACACACTTTCTACATTCTCTTTATGTTCTGTGTCAAGTAAAATAGACATAATACCTCTTTGTGCATAGCAGAGTTGCATCCAGGATCTATGATGAGTGCATCTCCACTAGCAATAAAATTATCACCACCCAAGCCATCATAGCTAGTCCCAGGCACAAACACAACTAAATTTGTGGTGTGGAAAGGCTTCGCTGTTCTGCTTCTCATGGGAACAAGTTTAACACCAGGAGGATATTCCTGCAGAATGAGAAGGATTCTGTAATTTGACATGAACATAGTGGATTTATTTCAAGCTGTGGTAATTGAAATTTTTACTTCCAGAACAAGAAGCTGCATGAATATATCAATATATCATATAGAAAAATGTTAACGAAGATATAAGATGAAAGTGAATGATCCATATATGATTTTTCTATGGTCACCATAGAACTGTCACGTGTCATCGTCAAATGCATGTTAAATATTTAAGTATACATAGAACTCAGACTTTCCAAATCATTAAATTTATTGAAAAAAGAATAGCAACCATGATTTGAATTTCATCATATGCAATGATGGCGGGTCCCAACTATTTATTTGCAGCCATTGGAATATGTAAAACAAGTCTTTTTGGTTTAACCCCTGTCAAAATGTTCTTATTCTTATTTTCCACCATAGGCAGAAGGTGCTTGCTGTTTATCAGTTGTTTTTAGCATTACCTAATTCTTCAATCAATAATGACTGATAGGGAGTGTTGACTGGGAAAAGTAGAAAACAAGTTTTTCAACTGTGCAAAAAGCTTAGATGGATATTAATCTACCTTAGAATGGCCTGGCTTAGGGGGTCCAGATAAAGCAAGTAAAGGTGAAAAGGAAAACAAAAGGATGCAAAAGGCACATCAAAAGTAGAATTAGCTTTTTCTCATGAAACTTAACATCAACCACAAAGAAACGAACCTGAGATCTCAAGGTGGCAGGAATGTTCAAGTTCGTAATTTCCATTGAATCATTCAGAAGACCAACAAAAACTAATGGCCCTATACGATCATTATGAAGCTTTGCTTCCAGAAGCAAATCCGCACAGTCTTTGGTGTTCCTCCACTTCCAGCAATCTGTAAGTGTAACAACACAAATTATAAGTCTCACAAGAAGTCTGCTTACCAGCTAAATCTGTTTTTAGAGTAAACACATGCATGGACCATGACATATTGAAAATTTTATGGGAAATGTTATGTGTTCAAACTTTCATGAATATATTTTGACACATGAGAAAGAAATTCAACACGACATTCTAGAACCTTCAATAAAAAGATAGTTTGAGTACTTATTCCAAGCATTAGCATCACAATTTACTTCTGATCATCCCTCAAATATCAGCCATTGAGGAACTACATACTAAGGAAAGAATGAGCACTAACAAACCTTCTGACATCGCAGCATTGGGTTCTAATTCTCCGACAATATACACGGTCTTAACTGGTACACCAGGTCCAAATTCAGGTTCCTCTACGACCTTTGAGACATTCCACTTTACCTTGGTGGCTTTCAGAAATCCCACTTGCCCAAGCACCTACATCATAGACATCGAGAAACCGAATTAACAACTTGTCGCGAGATTTTTGACTCAACTAATAAGCCAGCCTAGGTCTGAACCATCAAATATATGAAAATTTTTGGGGACAATATAATGTAATTTGGACTTATGTTTTGGATTTACCATGAAATTGAACATCTGGTGGTCATGATTTTAAGCAATGTAGGCAATAGAATTAATTGATTTACTCAATACCTTCAGTTATAGCCAACTTTCCAGAAAGAGGTCTTAAAGCAAACTTCCAGCTAATTAGTTTAACTTGCTAACACCTGATAGCCAAAATGTAATTTTCGGACATCGTCTCCAGTAACTCAACATTTCCTTAGAAAGAAAAGAAAAGCAATTCCTACACTCTTGGCATATTTTAGAGCTAAAAAGGATGAAAAAGGAAAAAAAGAAACGTTACTGCATCGTAATGCAGTTAACTACCTGATTAATAGCTGAATCAAGATCAAACCCACTTAAGAATTCCAACAAGGAATTGTCCTCAGCTCCAATTTGAACTTGAGAACTACTCAACGGGCTATCAAGAAGTGATAATTGTGCAGAGGGCAAGTCCCAAAGATCAGAATCCTGATATAAATCATACTCAGGGTCGTTGAATTTCGGGGGTGGCGTTTGCTTTGTTAGGAGAAAATCTTCCTTGTTGGATGGGTTCTGGATAATCACCGCCAATTTCACCTTTTCAGTCCCCATTTCTCATTTGGTTGAAGACAAGTGAGTCTGTGCTGCGGTTTAAAGAGGCTGTAAGAATTGAAAGTGGTAGTTGCACTACACTAATTAGCCGTACTTGTTAGGTTGAAATGCGTGCTAAGAAGCAACTACTGAAACTCAAGGAATCGGATTATCCATACTCAAGGAAGCAAGATGAACAACTTGCTTAAATATTCAGCAGAGTAATTCTTAGGCCCATGATTATAATCATTTCATCCATCCCTGTTCATCAGTCCAATTGTCTACAGAGGTGGGCTTGGATGCTGCGAGCTGCTCTTTCAGATATCTTCCATCATAAGCATGCTATTTGGTCAAATCCCTGTCTGGGCTTTGGCCTGTTTGGGCAAATTTGAGTCCACAAAATAGCACTGTCAAGAAATTGCGTAAAATATTTATCATCTTCTTTTTTTTTTTTAAATCAATTCAGCAATTGATAATTGTTATATCACAGTTCTTGGAATCGTTTTCTTGTTCCATATTGTTAAAAGGTTTTCATCAGATCATCTCATCAGCATAAGGTATATTATCCATGCCCCTTAAAATTAGGTTCAAATACGCTAATATTTCCTCACTTTTAAAAAAATTATAATTACACCCCTAAAGATTATATTCCTAATCACAAGTACATGTCATATTTAATGTTACACAAACACCCTAAAAAGAAGTGTATCTATAATTTTTTTTAAAAAAAATAAAGTGTTTGTATATTTAGATGTAACCTTAAAGATGTTAAATATAATTTAACCGTGTATCATATAGAGTGAACATGAACTTAGAGCATTATTCAGGCTAGAAGTGTGGGGAAAAGTTTCTTGTCCAATAAAGGCATTCTCAACAGTTTATTGAGTTGGTTCTCCATTTTGTTGGATTATCGTATTCATGTTCAGAGTATGCAATGACTGCTGCATGTAACAGGTAACTTTAAGTGGAGATCACTTACTACATTGTTGCCTAAAAATCACTCGCCCTTTGTCTGAAGTGTGATGTCCGACTGGATTTCCATTAGTCTATTCACTTCATCTGGATAACTGGATTTTCAATCACTTGTACCCATTTACAGATATATGATCTTTTGTGTTTTCATGGATACAAGAAAAGATGCAGTTAAATGGTGCATTGGTCCACCAAAATTGAGCCACACTTTCTATATTGCTCCTGCTTTGTCCCCCTCTATAACCACTCATTCTGAACTCAAAATGATCCTCAAACCTCATTTGTGGACTACCCTCACGTATATGACTCAGATTTGCACCGAAAATAGCTGCAAAAGTCTAGACTTAGCTAGTTTTCAAGAAGATTACCAACTTACCGTCTTCTCGTTCAACTTCTAACAAAAATGGACAACTAAAAGAACCATTGACGTGCTTGAATTTGCTCAGAGTCGGGCTATCAAGAGCTTGCTCAACTCCAGTTTTCTACCGGACCAGTTCATTCATGATTGGTTCACACAAAATTAATCGTGCTCGACTAATATTTCTACAGCCTAAAACGAGCTTGATTATTAGAAGTTTGATATGAATACGGAACAAAATCGAACATAGGTTTTCCTGATCTCTCTTTGTAGAGGGGGTCCGGTCATATGTGAATAGAATATGGCCTTTCACACTGACAAAACAACAATGTTTGTACACAATGAAATCTGCCCTTCACAATTCCAGTATTCCAACTTGCAGTTAGCTTGTGGGACAGATATCAAAGCACCAAGGCCTAAACTACTCCTTTAAGCAAAGTGAGTGACATCTTTAATAATCGCACTCACTTTTTTACAAGAAAAACGCTTATTTAAAAAAAAAAAAATCATGTTTTAGGTTCAAATTTGGAAATCGTCCTCACCTTCTGAAAACCCTAATCCAAATTGAATTTGCTCGAATCTAAATCAATTATATGGTTCGTACAATACATTCGTTGTGTGATTGGTGAACAATTCAAAAACAACAATCAATTACAAAACAAATATTATACTTATTCTATAATTAATTTAATTCGATCAAATCTAATTTGAATAAAAACTTCCGTCACCAAACCACCAAAATAAAGAAGGAAAAGGATGAGGCACAAGAAGACGACAAACTATGATTACGACAAGTAAGATTTACAGTGGGAAACTATTCTTATTCACGACAACCCGCAAGATATTTTCTCTGAAAAAAATAATCAAAATACATTATGCAACATGACTATTTTTGTCACATTTGAACAAACGTGCGTCATTATTTACAAAAGTATTCATAAAAGAATAATCCATAAGTATCCTACACGTCATAACTTCAAACAGGTTGACTTCTATACATAGAAATTACCTTTAAAATATGGTGCCACGCATCTCACACCGTATCCCTCCGTCGCATGTAAATACAACGTTTGTTACTAACATTAAAAATAAAGAACGAACATTGTTTCCTTAGGTCGAGGCTTTTCGAAATTGATTTTAAATTGAGTAATGTATAGAGGTAGAGTCACGAATTAAAGACAACGCCCGATGTGTCCCGTCATTTCTGCGCAACGGTCCCCCAAGTGCAGCTGCGTGCGTAAGAAGAAAGAATATTACAATTTTAGTTTTGTAAATTAGTGGTGATGACCATTTTGGTCATGTCTAAAAATTTGTGATTTGATTTTAAAATTTTAAAAATTGTGATGATTTTAGTTTTTTGGCCAAATTCCACATCATAAGTCATCAAGTTAAAAAGAAAATATTGAAATGTCATATTATCAAATTCGTCGAAAGTCCCAATTTAGATGCTGACATGATTGATGATGTAATTTTTTTCGTCTAAATTGATTAAGAAAGACAAATTATCACAATTTTTAAAATTATAAGCCGAAATTGCAGATTTAATATGAAAAATACCAAAGTTCCCCCCTCACTTACATGAAAAATGTATTTTTTTTTGTTTCTATAGAAAGAGTGAAGAATCGGGCAACATCGATGTTGAAGTCTTATTAATTTTGGTAATTACGTGGATGTTGAGGTCAAATGGGGAGTGGTCCCGCCGTGGTGGGGTAGAGCGCTCCGAAGCTAAGGGAAGGTGGTTGGGGGGTTGGGGGTGGGGTGGACGTGTGAGGGCACGAATGTGTCGCATGCCACCCTAACATTTGGCATATGCCTACTACACTATTACCATTTCTATTTTGTCTTGTCACTTGGACTTTTCAAAGATAATAGAGATGCGTGTTGTACAAAAGTATGTCATAATTCCAATTCAATCTTTTTTTTTTCTTTTTTATTTTTTATGTTGATTTAAGAAACTTTGGACTTATCTTTAAGGATTTCGGACATTATTATTTTTTATTAAATTCTTTTTAGATAATCGAATTTTTAAATTTTAAGTTAGATTTTGATCACATCTAATGAAATTATAAAATAAAAAGAAAATTATTTTTCAATGCACGAAGATATATGACGTATGAATTAGCTGTATAGCTATAGTTTATATTTCTACTTTGTTATTTTTTTTGGAGTAATTTGATGATCGACTTTTATGTGAATGTATTTATTTAAAAGTTAAACGAGCTATTTTAATATCTGATAATTTAAAATAGAAAAAATAAATACTTTTTATAGTGAAAAATGATAGCGCTATTATCGTATGCAAAATAATGATGGAATTAGTAATGAATCATAACTGAAAAGCAATTTATCTAAATTTAGTATGAGAAAAAGACGGGCATCATTTGAAATGCATATACTATATACTATATTTATAAAAGACTCTAAACTACTTTCCATAAAGATCTCAAGCACATTTATACCTAAAATTGTATATAAAAATTATATTTGTATTATAGTTGTTAAAAAAAAATTAACAAATAAAGTATACTCGATTGGTATGTATACTCCAAATAATATCGATTTTAATTAACTAAATATTTAATCAAAATATAATAATATTAATTTTACTCACATATATATATATATATTATATTTATCATTTATAAGTACAAAAAAATATATAAGATTATTAAATGATGGATAAAATTAAAAATTTATGCAAAAAAATTTCTAATGCAAGTATAATTTATTCAAATCATGATAAAAGGGAGCCAGATGTAGATAATAAATGAAACAAAAGTATAGTTTTAATTTTTTTTTGTAAAAGGTGTAATTTTATATTTTCAAACTACTAAGTTTAATTAATTCTAAAGTGTAATTAAATGTTTATGTCCCCTACATCATCACTTCATCTTCAGTCTTCTTCCCTACCAATTTCCTCAACTCACTCACGCCACGTACTTCCCCTCTCCTCTCACGTGCCATGCACATTCGACAAAGCCACCACCCATCCGCTGACGTGTCCATTTACATCCACGTCACCGCCCTTAAATCTCAGCCGCCACGTGTCCAACTAATAAATTTCCTGCCCATTATCCATCACTAATTTCTCCCTTCATTTCTTCTTACAGAAACCAAAATAAAAGAAAAAGAAATTAGAGAACTCCTAGAGAGAGAAAAAATTCCCGAGAAGGGGAGAAAATTTCCTTCCTATACGAGACCGGCTTTTTGCTTAATCAGCTCCGTGTGTATGACGAGATGGCGACGCCGGGGATACAGAACGGTGGCGTTACGGTGATGGCGGCTGAGCCGGTGGTGGCGCCGGTGGATCAGAACGGACACTCAGCTGCGGCGCTGAGGCTTTCTTCTCCGATTAGGATTTTTTTGTTTTTCCATAAGGCGATTCGGACGGAGCTGGACGGCCTGCATAGGACCGCCTTGGCTTTGGCGACTAATACAAGCGGCGGCGACATCAAGCAGTTGATGGAGAAGTGCCACTTCTTAAGGTCGATTTACAAACACCACTGCAATGCCGAAGATGAGGTTTGTGCTCCTGTGTGCTCTTTGGTTTTTTTGGTTGTGTCTCAGTATTGGGCGGTACTTTTGTGAGTCTCCGTAGTATGTGTTTTGTTGATTTAGTTGGAACAGTCTAAGCATTTGAGCTCAAAGTTTTTAAAATCTAGGAATTTCTAGGTACTTCAACTTTCCTTTTTGGGTGAAGTCTTTCCTTTTAGCTACCTGATTTCTGTTATTTTTAATGAATTATGAGGATTATATGCATATTAGCGAAGGAACTGATTCATGGAAGCTTGTGCTAATTAGTTTTATTGGATGGTGTTGTTTTTCTTTTTGAATGACAACTTTTGCACTGTCGGTTTCTTTATAGCTATTCTAGAGTGCAAGTTATCTGCATTTTGGTTTAATCATGAATTTTTCTCATGAGTGTCGGTTGATAATACATGGGCTTTGAGCCTCAGAAAGATAATCCTTTTGAGAAATAGGGACGATATAACTGCAATTCTTACTGATTCCTATTTCGTGAATACTGGTGGCTGTTTGAAAGCAAAGTTGGGAAAGTATTTTTCCTTGCAAAAGTGTTCCTACCGATCATTAGTATGTAACACGCTTCTTCATGGTGGAGCTATGTGCTTTCTGAAGTTTTATGGGCGTGCATTCTGTGTGTGATATAATATCTTCTATCCATGGAAAATTACTAGATTCAGGATGTTTTTGGAGATATTTAGCATTTTATGAGGTTCAATTTTTCTTTACCCCTCTGGTGTGCCACGAATGCTAAGCTCATTGTTGAATATACATTTTGGTCCTGAACTTTCTTAATGTCCATGTAAGCTCCCGATGT
>NC_026145.1:9818407-9835095 GCF_000512975.1 Sesamum indicum
GTTTTTTTTCCTCGTGGGTTTGGGGGGGGGGGGGGGGAGGGTTTAAAAGTATGTTTTTGGTCGTCAACTTTCTAATCTGAAGGTCAGTGTTTCTACAGCATGGAGCAAATTGCATGATTACTCAGAATGTCATTTAGGAGCTCATAATAAAAATCTTACATCTGATGATGCCATGAGGATCAAATATTAAACTGTGCAAGCATTACTTCATTAACACACACATACACCTAACCTGATTTTCATTGTGCACCTCTTCCCAACTGATAATATTACACTTTTAATAATGACTGAGGGAATCTCCTGTGCATCTTATGTGCCTCCAGTTCCTTAATAATTTCCTTAATTAGTCTCATTGTAAAATAGGAGAATGTACAAGATAATCATTAAAAAGCCTTTCATATTCGTAATGGCAGGTTATATTTCCTGCGCTTGATATCCGTGTGAAGAATGTGGCACGGACTTATTCCCTTGAGCATGAAGGGGAAAGTGTGCTTTTCGATCAGCTGTTTACATTGCTTCGAAGTGATATGGAAAATGAGGAAAGCTACAAGAGAGAGTTGGCCTCTTGTACTGGAGCACTTCAAACATCCATCAGTCAGCACATGTCCAAGGAAGAGGAGCAGGTTTAGTGTTGATCTTTCTTCTTCATTTCCTTGTCTGATGACCATATACAAGTATGTTTGCTACAAAGCAGTGCGTTTGAAGGATCTTCAATAGAACAAAAATATCTCCTCTGGCTGCAAATATGTGGCCTTTGGTGCCCTGCAGGATGAATAACACATCCACACTACTGCCACATGTGAGATGGAAGAAGTGCGTCGTATTTGTCGTTATAGGTGGAGCTACATGTCCAAATGTCATGTTAGACCTAAGAAAGGCAGGACTGCTTCTCAAAAGGTGCTTGTCGTAAGCAATCGCCTTGTTGGGGTCACATTATAGAATCCAAAAATTAAAAGGTCGTTATACCCCATACCATTTGTAGCATGTAGACTTAAAGTTATTTACCCCTCAGCCAGAGTCATCATGGCCAACTACTTTGTTGATGATTCAAGGCAATGGGTTAAGGCGTGTCAGGAGCTAGGGTGGATTGTTCGGAATGGACAATCAACAAATTCTATTTTTGTGTTGGACTAATGGTCTTTGCATTTCAAGCAGCTTGTAGGCCACAAAGAACAATATCCACTCTCAACTCTGGGGTTTATTTTGTGGCTTTATCTAAAATTAGTTTGGTCCTCTAAAAATATTCCTTGTTTGGTGGATGCAAATCTGAATATGCAGCACTGACTCTTCCCTTCAGTTCCCTGGCGTCACTTTCGAAAACCCTGTCCTCCGTGTCTGTTTCTCTAAAGTGCCTTTGACCTCTTATTTAGCAGAAAATTCAAAGTATTAAACAGGAGCAAATAACAACTGCATCCAGAATGCCAAATTATGAATGTTTTGTCTGTATTAAAATAAGATATTATTTTATAAGCTAGGAGGCGATGGAAGCTCATTTTTATAGTAAAACATCGAAGTTTGTTTGGCCCACAGTCCACTCAACAGGAGATCTTATTAGACGACCTATATGCAGTTTATACTTTCAGCATGCATAGGCTAGATTTTTGAATCAACACCTTCATCATCTTATGTCTGATGCAACTTTGGGCCTGAGATCATTCTTATGGTCTATTTAAGGTACTCATTTTCCTGGTTTAAGACCTGTATGTTCTTTTTCACTTGCCAGGTCTTCCCCTTGCTTCGTGAGAAGTTCTCATTCGAGGAGCAGGCATCATTAGTGTGGCAATTCTTGTGCAGTATTCCTGTAAATATGATGGCAGAATTCCTGCCATGGCTTTCATCATCAATTTCAGCAGATGAACGGCAGGATATGCGTAAATGCTTGCAGAGAATAATCCCGGACGAAAGGCTGCTTCAACAGGTTAGGTTCATTGAGTGGAAGCACTCGTGAAACACTTGCTGATCCTGTGTTCTGACCTGTCTTTCTTGTTCTTAATGAAGATTATATTCAACTGGATGGATGGGCTAAGGATGAGCAACAAGCGTAAACGCTGTGAGGATGTACCTAGACTTTCTAGTGAAAATGAGAATGGACATTGTTCTTGTGAATTTTCACGGTCTGCTCAAAGTGATCTTCCACTGTCTGATTGTAATGCTACCAGCTCCTCACTATATCATCCGGTGGATGATATATTGCATTGGCATAAGGCTATCGAAAAGGAACTGAATGACATAGCTGAAGCAGCTAGAAGTATAAAGTTAACTGGAGATTTCTCTGACTTATCTGCCTTTAATAAGAGGCTGCAATTTATAGCTGAAGTCTGTATTTTCCATAGGTACTTTTCTCGAAATGCTTTGAGCCTTGCTGTTTTATATTCTAATTTCTTTTACTAATCAAGTTCTGCGTAAATTTGGACTGTTTGGTAGTTTGGGGCTGGAATGTAATTGAGGCATATTTTTTTCATACCTATTTCTCTACAGTGAAAATGTCCTCAGTGGTTTGCCATTGTAGTTTACGTTCTCGAGAAGAGTACAGATCTCATAATTTACGTGCTCTAGGAGATGGTAATTTATTTCTTGAATCAATTTTTCCTTGATTGATCAGCTGTATCATCGACAGAAATAGTATAATGTTCGCAATTTTGTGTCCCGAATCAATTTGTGCTAGTTTTCAGAGAATCATTATCTTTTTTGAAGGATGACTTGACAATCATTTTAACTTCGTTGCAGCATTGCTGAGGACAAAGTTATATTTCCTGCAGTAGATGCACAAATGTCTTTTGTCCAGGAGCATGCAGAAGAAGAGAGTGAATTTGACAAGTTCAGATGCTTGATAGGAAGTATTGAAAGTGCGGGAGCCAACTCATCTGCTGAATTTTATTCCGAATTATGTTCACAGGCTGATCATATAATGGAGACCATAAAGAAGCATTTTCTCAATGAGGAGAATCAGGTTTGTGTTTCACTGCTTAGTTGTTTGTGTCTGCACTTTGCATATATACTGTTGTAGCATTGGCAAGAAGGACAATCTCTTTAATAGGAAACAAATTTACCGGGGAACAGTATGATATGTGAAACATAGAATGCATACATCAATTGGAAGGTCTGCTACTACACTATCCGTTTTTGCCTGTTTAATAAAAGTGGGTAGAAACAGTGAAACTTTATTTATATGGTTCTTGATGTCTTACTGAATTATATTACAGGTTCTTCCACTTGCAAGGAAGCATTTCAGCCCTGGACGGCAGCGAGAACTTCTCTATCAGAGCTTGTGTGTGATGCCACTTAGACTGATTGAGTGTGTCTTGCCCTGGTTGGTTGGGTCGCTGAGTGAAGAAGAAGCTCGGGGCTTTCTTTATAACCTGCATGTGGCAGGTACCATCTCAGTGGCTGTCTTTTGAATCTTCGTGGCTCCTTATCCATTGATTATTGTGTGCCAAAAGCTGATGCTTATGATTTCTCTTAACCAAATTATTTATTGCAGCTCCGGCATCAGATACTGCTCTGGTTACTTTGTTCTCTGGCTGGGCATGCAAAGGTAGTCCTAGAAGAATGTGTTTGTCTTCTAGTGCAGTTGGCTGTTGTCCTGCAAAGGAACTCAAAGAAACACTAGAGCATGTTGGCAGATCTTGTCGTTACTGTGCATGTGCAAGTACTTCCAATGAAAGTACAACTTTTGGACTAGCACATAAGTGTGAGGAGACACTAAAGCAGGGAAACATAGTCTCTTCAGTGGAAAGTAATGCTTGCAGTGCAAAAGCTTCTCTCACTAACCAGTCTTGTTGTGTTCCTGGCCTAGGAGTCAATAGCAATAATCTAGGAATGAGTTCCCTTGCTGTAGCAAAATCTTTGCGCTCTTTATCCTTTGGTCCAAGCGCTCCTTCTCTCAACTCCAGTCTTTTCAGCTGGGAAACGGATAATAGCTCCAGTACTTGTGGTCTTACAACACGACCAATTGATAACATCTTTAAATTTCACAAAGCAATCCGGAAAGATTTGGAATTTCTAGATGTTGAATCTGGGAAACTTGGTGATTGTGATGAAACTTTCCTCAGACAGTTCAGTGGTAGATTTCGTCTTTTATGGGGCTTATACAGAGCTCATAGCAATGCAGAGGATGATATTGTATTCCCTGCCTTAGAGTCCAAGGAAACACTTCATAATGTTAGCCATTCTTACACCTTGGATCACAAGCAGGAAGAAGAACTCTTCGAGGATATCTCTTCTGCGCTAGATGAGCTTTCTCAGCTTCATGAGAGTTTGAACGCAAAAAATGTGGCTGGAAATTTGGGTGAAAGTTCCTCTGGTTCCTTAACTGGTGTTGATTGTTTGAGAAAGTATAATGAGCTGGCAACAAAGATTCAGGGCATGTGCAAATCCATTAAAGTAACTTTAGATCATCATGTTATGCGGGAAGAGGTTGAACTTTGGCCACTGTTTGACAGACATTTTTCTGTTGAGGAGCAAGACAAAATTGTTGGCCGCATAATTGGGACAACAGGAGCAGAGGTGCTTCAATCAATGCTGCCTTGGGTAACATCTGCTCTTACTCATGAAGAGCAAAATAAAATGATGGACACATGGAAGAATGCAACTAAGAACACAATGTTCAGCGAGTGGCTTGATGAATGGTGGGAAGGGACTCCAGCAGCATCGACACACGTGTCCACATCAGAAAGTAGTATCTCACAAGGTACTTGTGACACATTAGTCTGTCCTTGCACTTTTCCGTACTAAGTCAACTGTATTGTTTGTTACTAGTAAGAAATGTTTACCAATGTGATAGTCTGATGCTTCATAAGCATTATATACCATTTTCAGGTTATGATATACATGAATCTATGGACCAAAGTGATCATACGTTTAAGCCTGGGTGGAAAGATATATTCCGCATGAACCAAAATGAGCTTGAATCAGAGATAAGGAAGGTCTCTCGTGATTCAACTCTTGATCCAAGAAGGAAAGCCTACCTTATTCAAAATCTAATGACCAGGTACCACTCTCTTACTAGCTTCTGTTGTTTTGGAGCCCAATATTTTCACATTGGTTCTTATTGCCTTAGCACATTTAACTTACCCGGTCACTGTAACTGTTGTTTAGTCGGTGGATAGCTTCTCAGCAGAAATATTCACAATCAAGAACTGGTAAAGCTGACGAAGGTGAAGATTTACTTGGACGCTCCCCATCGTTTCGTGATCCTGAGAAAAAAATCTTTGGATGTGAGCATTATAAAAGGAACTGCAAACTTCGTGCTGCTTGTTGTGGCAAGTTATTTGCATGCAGGTTCTGCCATGACGAAGTCAGTGACCATTCAATGGATAGGTAACTCTTAGAGAATTGATTACTTTGTCCCTAGATCTCTTCCCTATATTTTAGCCCTGAACATTTTGTTATCTTGCAGGAAAGCAACATCCGAAATGATGTGCATGAATTGCCTACAAATTCAGCCTGTTGGGCCAGTTTGCTCAACCCCTTCTTGCAATGGGCTTCCAATGGCGAAATACTATTGCAGCAGCTGTAAATTCTTTGATGATGAACGGTAACTTTTCATGAGATCTCTTTCTCCTGATTTAAACTCTAGCCATATTTTTCTTCAATTTCTGTGTTTTTTCAGGGAAGTCTATCATTGCCCTTTCTGCAATTTGTGCCGTGTGGGAAAAGGACTTGGTATAGATTTCTTCCATTGCATGACCTGCAATTGTTGCTTAGCCATGAAACTATCAGTTCACAAGTGCTGGGAAAAGGGTCTGGAAACTAACTGCCCCATATGCTGTGACTTTTTGTTTACATCAAGTACAGCTGTGAGGGCTCTGCCATGTGGTCATTACATGCATTCTGCTTGTTTCCAGGTCTGTTCTGTTTTCTGTTTTTTCGAACTCACTTGCACTCTTGAATTATGCAATTCATCCATACTGATACCTCTATTTATCTTCTCTCGCTTGTACCAGGCATATGCATGCACACATTACATCTGTCCCGTTTGCAGCAAGTCAATGGGAGATATGTCGGTAAGGATGAACTCTTCCATTTAATCTGCAGAATCTTAAAATCGAAGAAAAAATTTTATATGCTTGTGCCATTATACTCCATATTTTTGCCTGCATTACATCTTTTCTTCCTCTGTATGCTGTTTGGCTCTTTTATGTAGTCCTGTATCCTATCCGTGGATACAAATGTTTCTGTCTGACCTGTTGCTAGTATGGGCAATATGGATGAGTAGAGCACGTGTTTCCATCTCTATACATGAAAAACAATTTGTACCATTTTTGAGGCATTTGGATTACTAAGAAAGCTGCTCTCCTATCCAGGTCTACTTCGGCATGCTTGATGGTTTAATGGCTTCGGAGGTGCTTCCAGAAGAATATAGAAATCGATGTCAGGTAAGCATCAATCTCTGTATTTCATTTTCATTCAGCCATTCCCTTTGGCACAAATGATGAAGAACCAAATCTTCCCTACGCAGGATATCTTATGCAATGACTGTGATAGAAAAGGAACAGCACCATTTCATTGGCTATATCATAAGTGCGGCTTCTGCGGTTCATATAACACCAGAGTAATCAAGGTTGATCAAGATCATGATTGTAGTTAATCAGGAAAGGAAATTGGAATGCTTCCAACAATTTGTTCATATGTGTATAAATCGTTGGTGGTACGATGTGGGCTATTACATGTAAATCGCGGAATCATCTATAACAAAATTTTGTCTTCCCTTTTTACGTGGAACAGAGAGAATCTGCTATTGGGAAGTGCTTAATAATAAAAAGCACTGTACATTCTATAGGTAAATATGAGAATAATAAAATTTAGCCATGGCTATGTGGTTTCTTTTCGAGTCCAAACTGAGTTTCTTCGAATTACATCTGTAGCTTATTTTCTCCTCTTGTTTGCTGTCTGAATCTTGGGAAACAACAATAATTATGATCGTGTTTTACATGGGATATGTTCACTTATCCAAATCCAGGTCCAACAGTATGCCTTTGTTCTAAGTTTTTTTGTTTTTTTAAAGTTTTTGTCGAAATAACACCGCCACCACTTTTCTAGTTACGAAAATTTATGTCACATAATGCTCCTTTTATTAAACTTTTCTGAAATATAATCCAATTTGAGAGCATAATTTGACAAATATATCAGGAATTAAATTAACTTTTCGTCGGATAAGTTCTAAGGCATAAATCATGTTTTTCTGTTTTTGTGATAATTACTCGTAAATCACGTTACATGTAAAGGTTGTCAGACAGGCAATACGAATAAATTCAAAGAATAATTGCAATGTTCTCTCTCTAAATTTTGTGTAATTATATATTGACCTATTTGTAATTTAGAAAATTATATATGGCACTCTTGATGTTTATTTCCATCTAACAAATAGACATATTTATTAATCAAAATCCATTAATTTGCTATTAGCAGCAAAATTATTAAATGAGAATTCATATATACCATTTGGTTGGTTTATTACTGACTTCTCCTAACGTTTATTTTTGTCTAACAAATAGAGTCATTTTTTTTAACCAGATCACCTTTATACATCTTCACACGTTAGTGTATTTGAGGAGATATAAGCTCATCCTCATAAGGGTATTTTGATTAGAAAATATTTGTTTAACTTGCAATAAGTCATTAATAAGACAATCGAAACTAATACGAATCTTCTTTCATTTTTTTTTTTATTTTGTTAATATTAACAAATTCAATGAGTCTAACTAATGAATGAATTATTTATTAAATGAAATAAATATTATGAGTATCAAATATAATTCTTTTAAATTATAAAAAAATTATATATAAGTACACCAAATATAAAAAATAACAATATAATTAGCCCTCAAGAATAAGTTTGTATATCACTGTCGCGGAGGCCGAGTCATGAAATCGGTCTTTTTTCTACCATAACAATTTCACCTTACAATACTAAAGTAAATGTAAATATCTTTTAACTCGTAAAAGAAAATCGAAAGAATCTAAATACAAAAAGGTGGAAGTTAAATTATAATTGCAAGTTAGAAATAGAGAAGCAGTCACAGCAGTTAGTAATACTAAAACACTATACGAACAGCTTATGAAGACTTGATGCCAGCAAAAAGGTTTCATTTGACGAAAAAGGAAAAAAAGGGAAAAGAGGAAAATATTGAAAATTGAAAGAAGCCTCTCATTGGTCACTGCTCATCCTCTTTGTTTTTCTTCTCTCTTTCCCCTAATTTGCATATCCAAGGTAATTTCTCCAGAAACCCTAGTTTCGTTCTGTTATTAATTGTTATTGTCTGTCTGTATTTTGTTCTGTATTTGAGTGTTTAGGGTTGTGATTATTATGTATATAAGCAATCTGAATTCTCTGCGAGATAGATCTTGCATACAGGTCGAATTTCTTATTGTTATTATTATTTTTTGTTTTTTAATTGTTAAATCGTTGTTATTTTTGGCTGATTTTGCATTGACCCCGAGGTACTTTTTTAAGCGATCCGAGACATTGGATTTCGGCACCTACTCTAGCTTGTTTTCTCCCAAAGATTTTGCTTGTTTGTTTTAATTGCATTGTGCTTGCAGATTTGCAGACAAGGGGACTTTCTGTACGTTATACGTAAGACTATATATATTTGGGCGGAATGTTATTCAGATAGCTGAAGACAAGAAGTTGATTTTGGTTGGTGAAAAAGAAGAAGAGGACTAGGGGAAATAGGTGAATTTTGGGGGAGAAAAGGAAGACAAGTTTAATTTGGAGAGAAATATGGTGGGGTCAAAAATGGAGGGGCCGTCTGCACCAGCATTGCGGCGAGACCCATATGAGGTGCTTTCCGTGTCCAGGGATTCTTCTGATCAAGAAATTAAGACAGCCTATAGAAAGCTTGCTCTCAAGTAAGTTTCTTCCATTTACTTTTTAACCTTTCACCTGAGTTTTTCATATGCTACATAACTCGTATTTACTTTTGCTGCTCATTTTGAGTCTCGATATGTAAAATTTGTGCATTGTCTATGAAGGGTTTATGAACTTTTTGTATTTATGGTTTGTTTTAGAGCTGTAGTTATCTGGTTTAGATATTAATGTAGTTTGGATTCAATTCGATTGGCGCAGAAGTGTTTCCAGTGAAATACTGGTACTGAATATCACTCGTCCATAGTTTGATTGAACATTACTGATTTTAGTTTGTTCTTTAATTAATGTCCTTGAGAGACTTTTTTGGTGTGCTATTAAGGATAACGAAATGTATTCTCTTTTCATCATGAGGGACTATTTTTGTAATTAGAATTTAGACATTGTAATGGCAGCTGATAAGAGAAAAGCATTTTATTTCAATAAGATAGGACTAATGATGATTTCTACAGAGGTGTTAATGGCATTGCTTCAATTTGTTTACTGTGATAGAACTGGGGAAGTGCCAATGCTTTGCTTACAAAGAGAGAAAAATCTGCCTTCACTCTAGGATATCCATAGTAGTTAGTGGCGCACAATGGCGCCAAGGGCTCCTGGAGCCATGGCGCACGGTGCGGCGCGCGTCTTTTTGAAGGTTGGCGCAAATATAACAAATAATCTATATATTTATATAATTAGTATTAAATGCGTTATATATATATATATAATATTTATATTGTATTTATAAGAATCTAAACAATAGTTACTTCATCATCTTTAAGTATGCTGCATGCAGTTTTGAGTTTCATGATTTTTGGCAAAAATTTACAATAAATATCAACATCAACATAAACATACAATAAAATACTGTAATTAATTTAGAAAAAAGTCATACGTGAAGTGTGAACAGCAGCGGCAGGACAAGATGCTTATAAGTTATATGGAAGAGAAGAAGAGAACTAGAGAAGAAGTAAGAAGAAGATGTGTTGGCACTTGGCAGAGGAAGAACCGAAGAAGAGAAGAGAGAACTGAAGAGTCATGTGAGAACTGAGAGTCAAGTCACAGAACTGAAGAGTCAAATTCCTTAATTAGGGTTTACTTTACCTTTTTTTTTTTTTTAATTTCATGGGCCTGGGTGAGCTGCAGCCTAGCCAGCAGCCCGCTGCCCAGGCCCCTTCAGATGGCGCGCCTGGCGCGCGCTATTAACTACACTGAGGATATCAAGAGCTTCTTCCTATAAATTGGGGTTCTTAGTATTGTGAGAAATAGGTCTGACAAATCTCTTCCATTGTTTTAACAATATTTAAGACTTTGAGTCTCTTTTCAGAGAACTGCATTTCCAAAGTACATACATAAAGGAAAACTTGATGTTTGAAAAATCTTCTCGGACTGGTTAAAAATAAATCGAATTAATTGACAGGTACCACCCAGACAAGAATGCTAACAATCCTGAAGCTGCAGAACTTTTCAAGGAGGTTGCATATTCATATAGCATTTTATCCGATCCAGAGAAGAGGAGGCAATATGATAGTTCAGGGTTTGAGGTATGCAGTTTATGACATTTTTTAACCACTTGGTTTGGATGAAATGGGCAGCGGCTAAGGTTCCTACTACTTATAAACTGTTAGTATTCAAAATGGGCATCCAAATATTCCCAAAGTTTGTTCTGTTGTAGATGGGTAATTTTTGCTTATGTTCAGATGGCCATCTCAGAATCATTTTTGGTGATTAAAGTTTTTCCTTCCCCCACAGTCACAAAAACACATGTGGTCCCATTCTTTTCCTTTTGCTGCTCTAAAAATCATGTATCATTATCATATATGTGTATGTACCTATATGAATGCTGTACACGAGACAAGATATTTATATTGATCTCTAATCGTATGTCTTGTTATTGTTTCACATTATCTTTCTCCTTCGGTAATTTATTGAAGGACGTTTTAATTGCTTTAACATATGTCATTAATGATAATAAGGCCCTTGACGCTGAAGGAATGGATATGGAGATTGATTTGTCAAATCTTGGAACTGTCAACACAATGTTTGCAGCTTTATTCAGGTTTTATTCTTCTTCAAAAAGTTGGATCTTGTCGTATAGTGTTTAACTTGTAAGTTTATTATTTACATTTATTTTGATAGCAAATTGGGTGTACCTATCAAGACCACTATTTCTGCTAATGTTCTTGAAGAGGCTTTGAATGGAACCGTCACAGTTAGACCTCTTCCAATTGGAACTTCAGTCAGTGGAAAGGTACATGTCTCTCGTAGCAGAATATGAAACCTTAATAACTTTGCTGCTCACATTTTTCTTAATCAATTTGTTCACTGGTAACTCTCTTAATTTATTATTTCTGAAACAGGTAGAAAAGCAGTGTGCACACTTCTTTGGTGTAACTATCAGTGAAGAACAAGCAGAGTCAGGAATAGTTGTTAGAGTTACTTCAGCTGCACAAAGCAAATTTAAGGTGTTTGTTTATATAACGTTCAGCTAAAACCTTGCGTGCTATCTACGATGGAGAAAATACTTCTTACTTGTATAATAATCCTTCTCTTGTTCTTAACTGGAGTTACCTTCATGGATCCTCTTCTTCTGTACCCTTTCTGTTTAAGGGCCAAAAAGAAAAGAAGAAAGGAAAAAGGGAAAAAGAATGGATTTTCACTCTTTCTTTTTGAGATTCGTACGCATGCAAGGTGCGACTTCCATACTAATGATAATGTTGCATGGTATTGCAGCTCTTGTACTTTGAACAAGATGCAAATGGGGGATATGGTTTAGCATTGCAGGTTTATTTTACTTTTGTACCAAACTTCTTTATCTGAAATTTCTTAAATTAATTTTGATTTCAAAACCTGCACAAATACCTCATTTTACAAACTTGTAATTCTGCTCATATACAGGAAGACAGTGAAAAGACAGGCAAAGTTACATCAGCTGGAATGTACTTCTTGCATTTTCAAGTGTACAGAATGGATTCAACTGTAAATGCGGTGCGTCATTTCTCTTTTTATTTTTAGCTGGAGAAGCTTATGACGTGTTCAATTATGTTTACTGAAAAGTGTATTGTATTTGGTGGTGTAGTTGGCAATGGCTAAGGACCCCGAAGCTGCTTTCTTCAAAAGACTGGAAGGCCTTCAACCTTGTGAGGTTTCGGAACTAAAAGCTGGCACTCACATATTCGCTGTTTATGGTCGGAACTGCTTATGACATGCTTATTGTTTTGATTTCATGGCAGATAAATTTTAAACTATAGATTGTATAAAGCAGCTATCAACTCCTTCAGGGCTAATGTTTGGTATGATTCCTTCAGGAGATAACTTCTTCAAACCTGCTACCTATACGATTGAGGCTCTTTGTGCGAAGACATATGAGGATACAACTCATAAGCTTAAGGATATCGAAACTCAGATTTTGAGGAAAAGAAATGAGCTACGCCAATTTGAGACAGAATATAGGAAGGTATTCCTCCCTATTGAACCTATTCATTTTTTTATTATGTATTTCATAGTAAGAGATTTGTAGATATATCCCTTACTGTACAACCCTTTGTCTCCCTCTATTTTCAGGCATTGGCACGATTTCAAGAAGTCACCAACAGATATAGTCAGGAAAAACAGTCTGTAAGTTTGCATCATAAGAAATCCTTCATAAATATGTTTTTTTGTTATCATAATGTCGTTGCCCTGATGCCTGAGTTTTGAACTCCCAAGCTTATCCTCCACATAAACTGGGCAGAGTTTCTTAGATAAAGGAATGGGACTACAACTATAGAGTTGAGGCATTAAGAGAAGAATACCTTCTCTATTTATTTGTAGATCCCCCCTAAGTCATATTTCAGAGATCTGATAGCTTTGTCTTCTACGGTCTGCTTTTTGTGCCTTTGTCAAGCCCCTTCTCTTCAATCCAGTTAAGTACAAGGCATGAAAGATTTTACTAACCTGGAATTTCCACGCTAATGTTCAGAGTATCAAAGCGATTTACTCTTATCTATTAATTAATCTGCATGCTTTGCGAGTTGCAAACAAGGAGAAGAAAAACTTGGGAGACCCAGTTTTCTTTCTTGACAAATAAATCACTTTCTCGTGGTGTTTGATTAAATGCACTGCACGAAGGAATTTATCGTCTCTACAGAACTCAGAATTTGGCATGACAAGGCGCTCCTACTTTCTGAGCTTGCTGGATGTGTGTAATCAATAGGAGGAGCCACATCATTAAGCCCCTTTATGGGATCCACTGATAAGTTGTTATAGGCAATCACTTACATCTTTTTTGGGACTTCTCTTATTTAAATCATAATTGTTTCTTTCTTATATATTCTTGTTAATTGGACTGTCTTAACGTTGGTATTTTATTCTTATTGGTTAGACCACTATGTATGGTTGACTTGCTGACGTGTCAACCCTAGCTTGTTAGTGGCTTTTGATTCCCATCATTTGTGCTTATGCTTGAACAGGTTGATGAGCTGCTAAAACAGCGAGATAGCATCCACTCTTCTTTTACTGTTGCGAGGGCTGTTGCCATCCCAAGTGGGAGTGGACATTTTAGCAATGGAAGCAGCAGTAAAATTCCTGGTGAAGATTACAAATCTGAGAGTCCAGGGGATGAGGGCAGTTCAGATTCAAAGGATAAGTCTTCAAAGAAGAAATGGTTCAATCTTAACCTCAAAGGATCTGATAGAAAGTGAATATGGTATTAGCACTATACTTGTTTCCTGAGGTTTGAAGTTCCTTATTGCATGCAAGCGTTTCTGCATGGTAGTCTGTTGTCAATACAAGGCTTGCCTCTTATTATGTGGTTGATGTTACTGAGAATTCTCGTGGCTGTTCCATGTGGTCTGTGATATTATTTCTGTAAAATGTTGAAAATTGTAGAGGTTTGTGTTACTAGACATGTAATTCTTGGAGCTGTCGAATATATGAGGCCCAAGTTGGGATAGTTTCTAGAACATTAGAACAAACCAATTAGAAAATGTTCGATTTTGTTGTAACTGTAATTTTGTTTGCAACACATTTCATTAGTTACATTGTCAAAAATATTAAGCTTGACAGAGCATCTTTATTGGCCCCTTTCTCATGATTTTGGTATAAAATTGCAAATGGCTCATATGATTAGTTCCTTACATGGTGAAATAGGCAAAAGAGTGACCAGTCCAGACATAAAGTTAGAGACTCTAAATAAAATCAATTCATTCATGCACTACAGAAAAACAAGTTTCTACAGATCTTTATTTCAAGAGATGATGACATTTGTTTTTGTTCGATATGGAGATGAATGGTGACTGACTGGACCTTCAACTATCTTCACTTGTGTTTTTTTCTCTTTTCTTTTGAACAAAGCTATCTTCAGTTTTTGTAATTTATTCTCCCCCGAGTTTCCGGGTTTGTTCTTCTTGGCCATCATTCGTATCCCTAAACATGTACATCACAACCCTTAATTTATATTCCATATATGCACAGTTAGGTAGGTGGAATGGTCGAATTTGAATTACGCTGCATTACGATATATAATATAAATGATCTTATGTCACTATGGTTTATATGGCTCTTTGCAGGCCTATGCTAAACTCTATGTATATAGAGTACTATCGATTTCATTAATTCTCGTGATTAGAAATCTCCCCCAAAATAGTGGCCTACTAACAAGAAACTTACCAATAAATAACTTTTTTTTTTATCAAATCAGGTTTGATTGAACCAAATCAATCATAGTACAAGTGTTGATATACTCATCATATAATTGATTACTTTTTCAATTTAACCCGATTTGTGCTAAAATTTTCGTTGATAAATTAATCAGTACTCCTAAACCCACAATATTGCAACTATGGGTTACATACAACAATAGACCAGAAAAGGCCGTCTTAGGTCATCTTTTCACATAACTTGCATACATAGTATTGCAGATTTGAAACTACATTAACATTCCTTTGATGGCAACACTACACTCGAACTTAAGTTGTCAACATTTGTTGATTATTTATTTATGTTGAGACAAATTGCATCGTCCCACTTGCATTCTTGGATGGCCCAAGTCATTGAGTGACGCTAAGAACTTGAAAAGACTAGTTGTTTATCTAAGGTTCTTTTCTTAAATAAAAAGCTCATCATCATGTTGTTGATGTATACAAGGAAAGATTTAACTATTTCTCAATGATTTGCTCTCTCACATGCATATATACATGTGTGTGTTTATGAAAAATATATATTCATGTCTTGGACCTCATCAATAATACTTTAATTTAATCCCTAATTAGATTCTTTTTATTTAGATAATATAGGGTTTGTGAATCTAATAATCAACAGATTCATTGTATCTTCAAAGTCGATGCATTATTATATGTACTTATGAACTGCATTTTTGAACTTATGCTTTGTCGTTTACAGTATTTGATCAAATTGATCCGTTAAATTTATGAGATGAGTACAAAATAAGAGTGTTTTATCGCAACATTTATGAATACAAATTCATTGTCGTAAATTATTATTAGTGCAAGCAAATCAACTATATATAATTTTTTGAAATTAGGAGATTAATAAGAACTAATGCTGATATGTACCGTCAGAAAACACGTGGCGGATAAAATACAACGTGTGTCAATCATACTGGTCAGAAATGAGCAGAAAGAAGAGCTGCCCACAAGGTCAAAATATTTGTTGTAAAATAAATTAAATTAATTCCAAAACTGCCCAATTAGCATAATTCAAGGAGCAATTTTACTTTAATTAATCCCTTGACATGTGCATGTGTCCCCCAACTAATGTCTTTGCATTAACATGTTATGTGGTGCTTATGTTGCCGTCTAAATGTCTACTTTATTGGCAACCCAAACCACATTTAGTTTGTCTTATTGATTGTTAAAGCTTAATTTAATCTCAAAAGCTGATCATGGAGGTAGATCACTATGATCAATATAATTAAAAGAAATAGTAGACTACATTGTAGCTGTAATCTAGGGTTAGGGTTGAGGTAATTAGATTAGTATTTTCAAGTACTTAGATTTGTTTGATTATTGACATGTGTGTTCATTACAACAAATGGAGGTATACATTACATACATATATATATATATATATATATATACACAGTAGAGTCGCACTTCACATGACTTAAAAAGCAAACTCCACCAAACCTACATTTCACTTTATTGTATTAATAAAAATATATGAAGTAGGTAGTGTCACTTGGAATCCATAGAGGGACTTATTTTGAGTCACCCCCACATAGCTTGGAATATTAATACTTAATTAATTATCATTATTATGCTTTCAAGACATCTTAGAAAAAAGGTGGGATCACTACTTGAAAACTAAGTCACATTATAGGGACTATTTACATATATACATCTTTTTGGATCCTTCCAAAGTCATGGCTGTGAAAAGGAAACAAAGATGATCAGAAAGTTAATTAGGGTGGGGTTGGGGGGGGGGGAGTATTATGGTAGGATCATGTCCGAAATAATCTTATGTTGGTATTGATGTAATAAGCTCTTATTGGCTTATGTTGCCTTGATAAACACATCAGAGTGGGGCACACACGCGATTCGAGCAATCTCAAGATGATAATTATCACGGCATCACTTCAATCAACACTAAACAAAGCATGATTAAGGGTCCTAATTAAAAGTGTTTTATAATCATCGGTGGAAACCATTAACGACAAGTTAATCCATTATCAATTAAGTACAATATTAGTATATTAGTGAAGAAGCTTGAGAGTTGAGAAAAGTGAGTTGATTGGACAACCTAAAACAGTCCATTTATATGTATGAAAGCTTTGATTAAAAGCATAAGTACAGGGAGGGGTTTGTAGTTGTGGCCGATGGGGAGGATTAAATTGTAGAAA
>NC_026145.1:9835105-9837930 GCF_000512975.1 Sesamum indicum
ATCTCTTTTCTCAAACCTTAACTATGTTTTAGCTCCTCTGACACTCTTGTCTTAAGCATACCATGAGTCAATATAAAATATCAGAGAATTTTGGTTGGGCCGATTCTTTGTTTCCCATCAATACTTTGTTTTATATACATATACTAGTCTTATAATATAATATTTCCTTTTTCTTTTTTCAAAATAAATAAATAAATAAGAAATTGATTAAACATTGACACTGAAACTTGATTATTAAAAATAACCTACCCCTATTTATACTTTGAGCTCCCTCAAGTTGATGGTGAAGCTTCTCAAGAACTCCCTCAAAAATACTTTTAAATACTATAAAAGCTTATACAATTATATATACATCTTTCTTAACTTTCCGTCTCAAGTTCTGTATTTCTATATTTATATAAAATATTTTGAATTTTTCTAACATGGGTAAATTATGTTACACGAAACTGTATACCAATCACACGATAAGTATGTTACACTAATCATATAATTATTTTAGGTTCGACCAAACTCCATTTGAATTAGAATTTTCTGGTTAATTTGATCAAACATTTGATGAAAAGTGTAACTTTTAGTTTGTTGCATTTCTCTAAATTTTTGTTTTTGTGGTTGTGATCTAAATTATGCAGTCCGGGTTAAAATGCCAAAAAGAAAATAATTAAGTACATTTTATTTGGACCTAATTTAAAAATATTCGTATAGATGCTTATAATTTTCTCAGCGAAACTTAGCAACAAAAGATTTGATCGGAATTTAATTGATCGAATTAGAAAATAATTTTAACTCAGTTGCGCGAACACTTTCAGTTAGTTCAAGATTAATTGTTTGAAATATATATAAACGTATAAGTGGTAAAAGAAATACATAGCTTTATAATTCAATAATCAATAATAAATCTATATATTCTTTAACAAATAACTTATTTTTTAATTTATTGTAATTATGTAAGTTTGTTCATTAAATCAATGACCAATTGTAACGAAAAAAAAAATAAAAAAAGTTAAGGGTGTTGAAATTATTAGCTTAATTAAAAAGCTTATCATAAAAAATAAAAAAGAGAAAAAGGAATGGATCTTGGACGGATGTTAATTAATCGTATGGAATTTTGAAATTTATGGATGGCAGCTGGTCTATTAATACCAAACACACCCTAAAACGAACACCCAAAAACCAATTTAATTGGTCAAGTTTGACTTTTTCCACAAAAAATCATCATTATCATCACCCTTTTGTATTTTCAAATAAAAGTTATTAGAATTGAGTACTTAATTAATTAACTCAATATATGTACACATCCATATCACATAAAAATATGCATATGCATCATGCCATATTAATTAATCGAAAATGATCAAATTAGGAATCCGACGGTCCTAAGATGATGAAATCATGCATGGGGATCAAAGTCAAGTCTTGAAGAAAATTTGAATGTTGACCAAGTAGTGCTCATGTATATAGATGTATAGAGAGAGAAAGAGAGGAAAAAGAGAGAAGAGAGAGAGAGAGAGAGAGATGGCGGAGTACATATGGAAATTGAACACAATTGAAAGTGGAGACATGGTGGGTCATTCTTGGAGTTGTGGTGAAGACTTTGGAACCCTTGTTGTCCTTTACTTTATTATTAATACACACATATATATATATACTTGTAATAAATTTAAAAGTTTCAAATATACATTTCATGTATATAGTATGCTTTTTTTATTTATACTTTTATTATATATATATGAGTACTCTCTCTCTCTCTCTCTCTCGGTAGTTAGTAAGATTCGGGGAGATCTTTGGCATGGAAAGCAAAGCTTAAACAATGTAGATTTCAACGTCAATCACGCAAACATCCTAAACAATAACTCATCATCACCACGTAATTATGGTGTGGTGGGCTCCACCATCTAACTTGTAACGCCCTCATCAAATGCCCTAATTCAAACATATATGAATAAACATCATTGTATATCTATGCTTTACATATATATATATGGTTCAAATAAGAAGATATGCATGGAGGATATGATGTAGACACATGGGCCATGCAAGGATGTCCGACGCTGCTAGATCTTACATGTATCTACTCATAGATACTCTTATATTTCTACCTATACATATACATACATACATATAAATATGGATGCTAGGTTTGACTTTTTTGGAGTTCATTTCAGGGAGAGATTTATATGTAATTAAGGTAAAATGAAGTTGGTTAATTCTGTCGGCTTTTTAGGTTGATTAGCAACATTAATGTTAAAAGTTGAAATGAAAGGGTAAAAAGATGGAGACATGACGTGAAATGGCTTTAGGAGAATTTCTAATCACAGACATTCTTGTTTTAGACGCTGTCTACCATGCCTATATTATAATTAACTACAATTATTTAATTAAATTTATAGAAATCAAGATTTATAATCTTTTTTTAACCTAAGTAATTAATAACACTACATTAATCAGAATTCAAATACCAGAGATAGAGAATATCAGTATTACATAACTTTACGCATTCAAATAACATTCTCTCTCATTAAAATTAATAATCAACGTATATTCATTTTGCCATTACTTAAATCTACATATACATATATGTGAATAAATTACATTAATATTTTTTGAGATTGTATCTAAATACATAAAAATTTTCTGTCATTTATAAAATTAGAATCACACGTTTTAATTAATATTATATTGTAATTACAAATACAACATTTATTCACCAACAAAATTATACCCTATATATAGATATATATATATATATATATGGAAACACACGACAATATATGTTTTCTATGATAGAAAAGACATTCTTGGCACTTCCATGCATTACGAGGTCTAGA
>NC_026145.1:9837967-9840191 GCF_000512975.1 Sesamum indicum
GAAGTGAATGTGAAGTATGTTAGTTTTGTAGCAGAGGGAGTCAGATCAGAGAGCAATGGGCTTCACGCTACCTCATTGGGGCTCGTTCCACTATATTAATATATCTATCTCTCTAATTAATTAATTAATTAAAAATTATTATATTATATATATAGAAAATAAAAGGTGGTATGGCTGTGGAGTGCATGCCCAAAGCACTGAAATTTTAATTTTGGTAGCATTCAACTCTGTCAGCCTCTCATTGGAAATGCCTACTTATGTTCTGCAATCAACAACTACTCGAGTTAAAACCACCTCATTCTCTGACACCTTATCAATGTGTGTATCTGTGTGTGTTTTTATACACGTACACACACATATGTACGTATATATATATATTTTTAAATTATATTTTCTTGATGGAAAAGTGTTAAATCATTCTGGGGAACAAGTTAGCTTTCTAGGGTACAGTAATAATTTAACATTTTTGAATCCCGATCTAGAGACATTGATTCTCTACGGTTCTTTGCCATTAACATGGAGTCTAATTTAATTACTCCCTAATTAATTAAAATGAAGAAGGAAATCAAGAATTAAGAGTAATTAAGTGCAGTAATATTTCAGTTGATTTTTTTTTCCAATTTAATTTTCAACGTACTTTTTGGTACTCTATCATCATAATAATTGGAGTAGGACAAGAAATTGAATGGTAAATGTGAAGTAATTTCTTCCCGGTTTTCCCGGACCGGAATATTAAGTAAAAGTTAGGTAAATACCTAAAATTTAACCAAACTTGATTCACAAGATTAATGATCTACATTCATCTAATTATATTACGGAGCTGTGAATAATTAAATTATATATAATTAATAATATTAATATTTTATTTTGATGGTATTATTTATTGAGCTGCACTGATTAGGCGCAGAACAGATATTAAAATGATTGACTGTTTCTAGTTTTGAAATATTGTGTGGGATTACCAAATCTTTGATTAAACATTAATTATCCAATAAGTGTGTTTTCTTGGAGTTGTAATGATGGCAACTGTTTGATGCAAAATATGATGATTAGTAGGTAATTGTGATGTGATGATGTTGGGGATGATATAATATATGCATGTATGAAGTGAAGATTGATCTGATGAGAGTTGGTAACAAGAAAAAGAAGTGGAAATGTAGAGTGTTAGCAAGGAATTATGTTAGTAATTAGGGGGAAACTCAATCATTTGATAGTTCAACCACCTCACATGCATCACATTCTTTCACTCAAATCCCCACACACTAATCACAAAATTAGCAAATTAAATTGACAACCCCCCCACCGGAGATATACCCTTCATGGCATTACATAGGACTAATGTTTGTGGATAAAATATTGTCTTTAGGACATGAACCAAGGGCAATGTAGGAACTTTACATCAATGTGAAAATTTTACTTGGAGAAATGAATCAAGGATGATGATCAAAAAGACAAGTGCAATCCATTGGGTCCCCAAGTGTTTCTTGGGTCGTGTTCCCAGTTTTACACTTAACTTTCTTCTCCTTGGGATGTCCGCAACTCTCTCTCTTCTCTCTCTCTCTCTCTCACACTCATACACACAGTGACTGCTCACATAAGATTTAAACCCTTTTAAACTTGTATAAATACCCCCCCACACATGCATCAACTCTCTTCAACCACACCCCCCATATTTGCTTCCTCTTTTTCTGTCTCTCGATCGCTTTCATCTCCGAAACTCTGCTTCTCTCTCTCTCTCTCTCCAAAATCACACACACAACACCCACTGACATCTACGTGTGTGTGTATATATATAGGGTTGTATGTATAGCATGGCGGAGCTCGACTATCAAAACAAACCATGCAACAATAGCACAGCCAACGGTCGCTTGAAACTCTTCGGCTTCAACATGAGTACTGAAGATCAAGAAGAGGTGGAGTCGTCCACCAAAACACCATCAGAATCGCCGGAGCGCTGCGGATTCCCGCCGGCGGATGGCCGGAAGTATGAGTGCCAGTACTGCTGCCGAGAGTTCGCCAACTCACAAGCTCTCGGCGGCCATCAAAACGCTCACAAGAAGGAAAGGCAACAGCTCAAGCGGGCGCAAATGCAGGCCAGCAGGAACGCCGCCGTATCATATATGCGTAACCCTATGGTCTCCGCCTTCGCTCCACCGGCCCACCTCCTCGCAGCCTCCGGCTCCGTCGTCCTTCCTGCTGCGGCCGCTACGGCTCCGTCGTGGGG
>NC_026145.1:9840302-9867015 GCF_000512975.1 Sesamum indicum
CGCTACGTCTCCGTCGTGGGTTTATGTTCCACGCGCCGCGACGCCCTTCCACGTGTCGCATGGCTGTGTGTTTCCTGCTTCTAGCAGTGGGAAAGGTGTAGGGAGCTTATCGTATGCCAGCGGTGTAGGGGAATCGAGCTTGACAAGTATTGGGCCCCAGCAACCCGTCAAAGCCCACAGTGGAAAACTAGATGGGCCCTCTCTGAGTAGATTTTCTCGGGCTGATGACGGGCCCACTTTCGATGATGCATTTGGGCTGGATCTTCACCTTAGCTTAGCCCCAGCAGCACCGTAAGTTTTTAGACATCGTAATTCGTCACAAATCCGTCGCAAATTTATCAACAGTCGGACTTTGTAAATTTTCAAATTTATTTATTTATTTTTTTCTCAAGGAAAATGCACCGTTATTCTACTATATTTTGGTTCCGACTTTCAGGATTCCACATTGTAAAAATATTTAATTTCCCGCACTTTGATGTACATACATTTGTGAATATATATCTCTATATATATAAATACATCCTAGAATATGCCAAACTAAGAAAACCTGAAAGCCAAAAATAGATTAGACAATTAAATAAATAAACCTAGATGCTATAATATATAGTTGCAAAAAATTAATTCTGAGCCAAGTGGCTATTGTTAAGTACTCATTATCAATCACTTTCACGATTTCACAAAATAAGACACGATTTTGATTCGAAAGTGTGTGTGTGTATTTGATGTAACAAAATTATTAACCACTTCATTGTAGCAAAATTTGACTAACCGTACGTACCAAAGTGAGACATAATTTTGATTCAATCAAATAATATAAACTGGAAGCGTAATTATTAACTACTATTCGTCATATAAATTAACAGGAATTAATTACTCTCTAGGGGGCAAAAAGGGAAATTAATGTGGCCGGCTTAAAATAAGTTGAAAGTTGAAACAACAGCTTGAAAGGTGGGAAAAGAGGAGAATTAGTTGGGAAAATCATAATGAGTAGTGATCGTGAAAGTAGGGTTTCTTGGCAACCAATTGATGGTATGTATATGTTTGAGGAAGCTTAGCTTACGTGTAAGCACGAAAACAAGATAATGCATTTCCAAGAATCAAATCATCAGCTAGCTGCTTAATTTAAGCTGCCCATGAGAAAAGCTTTTTTAAAGTAGAGGGTGAAATCGTCAAATTGGCACCTCCTTTTCGGTGCAAAGTGAGGCTTAAAAATTGCTAGTATGTGTGAAAGTCGGTGCTTTTGCTCATTGCATGCCTCTTCATCTTAATTACCTTTATACTCATGAATCAAGTGTTGAAATATTAAAAGTTGTTTAGTGCATATTGCATCATGCCATGAGAGTGGAACCACATTGGTCAAAAGACACTAGCTAGAGTGATGATAGACACCCAACCAGCTCCTCCATCCCCTAATTATTATTCGTTATAACTTCAAATTTGTACATATATTTTGTTGACAAATAAAAAACTTGAACGACTTATAAGTCACAATGCCTCTTCTCCCTAGTGAGGTGTTTTTTTATGATAAAATCGTGAGTTTCATGCGAAACTATATTGGATAAATTGGTCGTAGAAAAGTAATATACGAGGGCGTTAAAACAAAATGCATATATTAGTACGTATATATGGTGCTTAGATTGAGTTTCGATTATGAATGAGCTAGTACTAATGACCTTGATATATAAAGTTATTATATTATCAAGTGCAAAAGTATATGGTGGAATAAATTAGTAGGATTAGTTTGGATATATAGGATGCTTTTCTTGTCTTTTCGGAGATATTTGATGACAAATGTATGAATCTTGGTGAAGAAGAAGAAGGAGGAAGGATTTGGAGCACAATGATAGATTCTTGCAAACTTGTGGACTTGAGGAAAAAGTTGTCTTCTTCCCAAGATCTTTTTGACAAATTGAGACATACTAAGTGGTTGGGCAAGGCAAAGTTGAAGAAAGCTATAACTCAATCCCACATTTCCCACAACTTTGCCTGAAAGAAATTGTACTAAGTTAGCTGTGGGTTGGGGCCCTATAGGGTTTTTTCTTCCTATGTTGAATTGATGTGTGGACAACCACTTCATATGAGTAAATCAATCAAAAACCCAAACTCTCTCTTTCTCTCTCCCCCCAACAACTTTGTTTGTGGGTTTGGACTTAGAGAGAGAAGAAGTCACCTTCCACTGCAGCTTCTATGTACAAATATAGAAGTTAAAGCAAAAGGGACCGATCCTTATGCCGACAGTACCATCTTCTGATCCAAAATTCTGATGGTGGTTAACTTTTGTCTCATTTCTAACATTTGGTGGGTGAGAGCTAGTTAGCTAGCTATAGCTTCCTCATAGTCAGACAATCATGCCCATGTATCATTAAACTCTGATTTTGATATTTCATTTGATCATCATCCCATCTCTTTTATATTAGAAAATCAATGTTTCATTGCGTATACTTTAATATTTAATATTTTGCTGTAATTATTGTTTAAGGCGAAAAACCATATCTCACGCCCCGATTCCTTTATTGTATAAAATACAAAATAAAATATTAATTGTAAAGTAAAATATACATATGAACTGACTTAATGATCTAAAGTACGTGGTGGGACATTTTTTCGTCCATTAATTTAAGGTCTTTCGATTATTAGTACCATTGGTTACAAAAGTCTTAATTTTATAGCTTTTAAAAAAATAATATTTTTTGTCTTATAACATTTTTTAGTGAGATATTTAATAAAAATTGCCACATGATGGTTAATTATATGAGACTAAAAGTGAGAATCTCGTAACTAATAGGACTAAAAGTGTAAAATTCTTAGTGGCTACATGCTTATTCAATAAAAATATCTAAACAAAATGTGTCATAGGAAAACCATTATTTTTTAAAAGTTCTAGGACCAAAAATGATAATTCGATAACCAATGAAACTAAAAATTTTAAAAAAAAAAATTGGTAACTCGATAACCAATGAAACTAAAAAAAAAATCTAAGTTATAAGACGAAAAATATTATTTTCCTATACATCCTAGATGAATTAATTCTTGATAATGCGTGCACACTTAATTAAATTCATTATTTGAGTGAGAAGACTATGTACCAAACTTGATTTTTGGGATCATGAGTAGGAGGAGAAAACACTAGCCAACTCTAAATATGACAACCATCAACTTGATGTGTACAATGATGTTATAAGATTCTTATGAAGCCAATCACATGTTTTGTTCCACTCATTCTCACTTGCATGCATGTGTGCCTTAATTAAGATTAATGTGCACTGTCACGGACTCGAGGGTTTTGTCTTTTGAGTAAATTTTGGCACTGATAATGGATCAAATTCCTAGGAGTACGTTAAGGTGGTTCAACAAAACTAGAGGCTCAAACCTCATTATCACACTCTTCTTCATAATTTTTATATGTGCATTTTTCTTAAATGCAATAATGACAACACATTAATCAATCCTAGTACTTCAATCGGTGATTAATAAGACAGTCCCATTCTAAAGTTTGGTCCCCCATCATCATCATAACATGGCTGTTCATCTATAAATTTCTGAAGCGTCTCTGAAAATTTTCAATTTCAAACAATCACAAACATTCAACAACTAGATTTATCGGACATTTTTAAAGTAACTTTCTTTTTAAAATAAAATATAATTTTACACTATAATTAATTATTACAATTAACTGTTGTTTCTGCAAGCAACGTCAAAATATTTGCTACAATTAAAAATTATGGTAATATTTTGACTATATGTAGGTAAAACCATAGCAAATGTTTATTAACCATAGTCAAAACTTAAATTTTTGCATTGATTTTGTATGATCATAATAGATAGTATTGATTTAGTACGATTTTTAAGCTGTAATGATGTATAATGTAAGGAATAATCATTTTTTCTCTTGGAGAAGCAACAAAGTGCACATAGGCATATAAGTTTCTTACAATATTTTATTTTCTTACAATATTTTATAAGTTTAATATATATCTTATAAAATGTTATAAAATGATTGGTAAAAGCTGAAACTTATTATTTCGATCTTAACTATATTATAATTGATCTGGGATGTTTTTTGTTGCTATCTGGCAGCCTAATATATATTATCTTTATTCAAAAAGAATTCAAGAACTTATATTTAAACAAAAACCAACAATGATTAATAAATAATTAAGCTTAAAAAATATCTGATAACCCCTAGTAACTAATTATAAGATGTATCAAACTAATTTACCCAAACAGTCTCAAACTCTAATCTAAAACATTTATCAGTCTGTATTATTTAACATACGACTTATAGAACACTAAACATTTCTGATGCGATATTGAAATTGCTTGTGATGGTACGTACTGCTGTGTTGTCGCAAGCTTATATAGATGAATGAAGGGTCAATTAGTTTAGCTTATTTAATGGTTAAAATGGTGAAAGATAGAGTGAATCTGTGTGTCCTTTTGCTTTCATAAGCCTCTTTCAAGTTTCTCTTTGCAGACTAAAGGTTAAGTCTGTAGGCCACACGTCCTCTATATCATATTGCCATCATTAACATTTCATTTATTTTCAATAAGTTTTTTGATGTGGACCTTTTTATTGCATCGTTCATATGATGATTATACCGAACGAACAACATTAATTTTCGGATATAACTAAACAAATATATAAAAGGTCTAACAATAATTTCTTCAACTTATATACTGTTGGAGTTTATGAAATTATTTACAGAAGTAGGAATCCAGAGCCAGTTTAGAGTTCTAGCTTCGGAAGCAGTGGATTAGCAGAGTAGGGTTGGGGCCATGGACAATGGAAACCGAAACTGTACCCAACTGGAATGCCAGAAACTTGATTGTTTCTCCTTCTCATGCTTCACGTGCATATTAAATGCACACTCTTCTCTGTGTAACTCATTAGACATTGGTGAATGCCTTGCATATTGTTTGTATATAAATAATTTTCACGTACTTGTCATTATCTTGCAAAAAAACAAAGTAGATATTTGTCGATTATCTGACTGTACAGTGTATTTGGCACTGAATGTAACATCTACGGAATTTTTCTTATTCAAATTAGGACGTATGAATGGTTTCGGACACTTTGTCACTCATCCGTATCTAATTTAAAAGAAAATAATGTATTTATATGAATTTAAGATTGTAAGGAAGAGGTATAATTTGAGAGAATACTTCGGACAATATTATCATTTTAAGAGCACGATTGTAAGTTTGCTGACTTGGTGAGTAATCGTAAGTGCTTCAGGCCAATTTATTTGGGCCATAAATTTTGGTGAAAGCTACAATACCATAAATTCTGCCCCTTCGCCATAATGTTGCCTGCACGGTTGTACGTTTACAGGCATGGGGTTGGTGACTGCTCAGATTGCAGATGATTACGGCCGGGGCTGTTTCAGTATCCTGGAAGGACCCCTACCTCAGGTTTTTCGACACCCTGTTAACTCCTTGAATGTCAATTCAGGAGTCGTTTTCAGTAATAATCCTGGTAGACCAACGTCGTTGCAATGAATATGGAAACTCGAAGAAACTGCTTGCCAGTGTTGACTGTCTGATCGATCTCTTGGATATACTTTGTTCTGGGAGTAAATGTCACAAACATGAGTATAAATGGGATCAGGCACCTACTAGGGGAGATGATATAACTACAGGAGAAACAAATAACATCAATTTTCAAGTTGATGTCATAGGAGATTTTAGTGATACTATTTTCTCTGTAACAATAATAGAACTTCAATTTTGTAACAATCAGTGAGCTTCTTGGCCCTCCATCAAGGTTCCAGGGCAAGGGAAAAACTCGGTAAAGACCCACCGACACAAAGATCTTGTCATAACATAAAAAGCAACTCAAAGTTACAGTTTTAACATTGTGTCACCTGTTGATATTACTTACCTAGTTCACAAGTTAAGTTAGCTAGTTATCGACTGCTGTTTATCAGCTGGTACAATGGACTGAGGCTTTTCAGCAGGCGGAGGGTTCTGTTGTTCACCTGGAACGCCAGGTTTCTCCTGTTGAGCTGGCGTGCCTGGCTGCTCTTGTTGCACTGGAACACAAGGCCTCCAAACAGTTTCCTTTCCGACATCCATTAAGGCAATTCCCTTAGCAGCAAGATCGCTCCTGATCTGATCACTTCTTGAGAACTCTTTGTTTTTCCGGGCTTGCATTCTATCCTCAATCGCACGCAAAATTTCAGCTTCAGTCAATCCCGCCCTTTTCAGAGCTTTATCTTTCAGTTGTTGCAAAACCTGTACCACAGAGTGCCCATTAACACAAATTACAACATTAAAGTCATTGAAAGTGTCACAGGTACAAATATGGAAAAGGTAGATTGGAATGCACCTCCGCATAACTCAAACTGGGAAGCAATCCGAGAACATCCAGGACTTCTCTAACTTGTTTCTCTAAATCAACAAGAGACTTAACAGTGGATAACTGCTGCAGCTTCTGCTGCTTCTTCTGGAAGCAAAAGGAAAATACCCTTAGAAAGACTAATTTTGGTAAGCATCCACAAGAAATGAGAAAGTACAGAGAGAGACTATTGAGTATAGATCCCTGCCTTAAGCATGTTCACAGAACTGTTGACAAATCTCAGAGCTTCTTGAAGAGCAGCATTCAGGATTGTCGGTGTGTGCAAATCATCAGCTAATTTCACTTCAAACTCATTATGCAGCTTACTGATGCAATCTTGAGCGGCAGGGCTGACACGGACTTTGGCGTTTGTTGCACTTTCTTCTTTCAGTGCGGATATTGCATCTTCACAATCTTGCAAAGTCTGCTAGTACAAAAATGACTCATAAAACTGTTCACTAACAATGTCCCAACCTTGAGCACAGTGTGGTGAAACAAAACATGTGATTCTTGACTTTGTTGTACATGCATGCACTCAAGGGGGAGACTAACCACCAAATTTACTGTGCATAAAGCATAATCTATCAAATTAAGAATGTTTGAGCTGCACAACAAGCTCATGCATAACCTGATTGAATTTCCCAAGATATCAGATCGACTGAAACGGAACAATAAACAGACACCATACTTAGTTTCTGCTGCCAAAGGACATAAAACAGAGTAGCTGGTCAAAAGCACAATTCATTTACCCAGATCTAATATGCAGGTCATTTCTCACCAGTTGTCAAACAAAATCTACCGACAATGATCCAAACAAAAACAATGACAACCTTATTGATGTGCAACTCAAAAATAGAGCAATCATTCAAGAGCCTAACAATATTCCATGAGAGAAAATTGGCATATTTTCAACCTGATATATATAGAAAACTGCTTCTGAAGAAATTTCTATCTGTGATATTGAATAATTGACAGGAGAACGGTAGTGAGTCCCCAGCAGGAAATGCCTCAATGCAAGTGGGTGGTATAATTTTGTAACCTGCAAAGGAATATCACGATAGTGATGACCCAAACCAGGCAGAAGGTTCAAAACTACCAAGTGAAGGGAATTAATCTCTCATCTTTTACCTCACGAATGGTGAAAAAGTTACCCAGGGATTTAGACATTTTCTCATCATTTGCTGTAACAAAACCATTATGTATCCAGTAATTAACTTTACTCTCTGAGCAAGCAGCACAACTCTGAGCAATCTCATTTTCATGATGAGGAAAAATCAAATCCATCCCACCACCATGAATATCAAATGTATGTGTCAAGTAATGAGCACTCATGGCACTGCACTCTATGTGCCATCCAGGTCTTCCGGGACCCCATGGACTGTCCCATAGCGGCTCACCAGGCTTTGCCGCCTGCAAAAAAGAATATATATACATATACATATATGTCGAGGCATGAAAGAGTAATTACACCAGAAATCAAACTGTAAAAGTTTGTTCACCTTCCACAAGGCAAAATCAGCAGGATTTCGCTTTCTGTCATCAACAGCAACTCGTTCCCCAGCTCTATTGTCTTCTAGCTTCCGTCCCGATAAAAGACCATATTTTGGGAAATTATCAACAGAGAAGTAAACATCTCCATCAACCGCATAAGCACAACCGTTGCTGATAATCTACAAAAATGAAACATAAATAGCACAAGAATATTTAATGAACTTAGAGAAAAGGATGAATTGAAATGTAGAAAGAAATAGAACTTCTATCTCCAGAAACAAGGTCATAAAGATAATATCCCTACTCGCATGACGTGAGGAAAAGAGATTCATATCCTAATTTCTACATAATTTCCTGTCAAACATAACAAATTTAAAGATGTCTTATTACAATATTTGAGCTAAAACACGTACAAAACATCAAACAAAATTGTACATAACTCATTGTTTGCTTCAACTACTGAAAATGCTTCTGTCCAGATGTATGAACATCAGAATCAAATCATTTTATACAGGAGAGAAACATGTATGTATAATGAGGATAAGAAGAAGATCATGATCTATATAAAATCAAAGAAAAAAAAAGGCGAGGAAAGAACCTGAGCTATCATGTCCTTGATTTGCTGCATATGATCAGTAACACGTGGCTGGTGGGTAGGAAGAAGGCACTGGAGATCAGCCATGTCATTGAGAAACTCTTGGCAAAACCGCCCACTTAGTGCTTTAGAATCCTCCCCAACCTCATTCGCTCTACGAATAATCTGAACATATTACTCCTTTAGGAACCATTACAAAAGTAATCCGAGAATATAATGCCCCCTCACCCCACGGCACTCTATAACCAAGAATCATGCTTCTCAAGCACAATTCATCAAGCATGCATATTAGTCTTTGAATGAAAAACCCAACTAATAAGTTAGATCTGGCATTGAGCATATTTGACATGAAACAGATTGTATGTTGATATCATTGAGAAACAAAAACCAATTCCCCATCCCATCTTCAATTTACTCGATTTATGTCCCATAGATTTGAAGGATCTCTTATTAAGATGTAACACATTCACCAATAAATGCATATCCTTGTTCTGTTGACATCAATTCCCAATTCACTCTCCTTGTCAACTTTGACAGAAATACAAAAATCACCATCATTTTGCAGCAAATTTGAAATTGAACAGTTTATTATCCACTCAGTAGTTCATTGTCTATAAATAATCTGAGCGCTTTAGAAATCAGTATAAGCATCAAGCAAAGACATCTCACCTTGTCATCAACATCAGTGAAATTGCGCACATAAACAACCTCGTAGCCCAAATATTTCAGATATCTACACAAATCAAATTTCAATAAATAAATTCAGATGGAATGCGCATGTAGTATAATATGAAAGCAACACTACTTTGTAGTACCAAAAATTCATACAGTCGCAATAAAACCATCCAATGCAAGTTCAAGAAGAAAATATTTTCCCCTCTCAACGATGAAACTAGCTTCAGCATGTTTGATCTCCATAAATGGGTAATATAATTGAAAATTAGAAAAAATGCAAAAGCAATCCATACAGTCTTATCAGCCTAAAAATCAACTGAATTTTAGCACAAAAACTAGATAACTCTAAGAGTACTCACAACTTCAAGATGCAAAAGCATCATTGTACTTAGCCTGGCAACTTAGGTTTGGCGTGCATTTATCAGTTGGTACTTTCTATCTATGAATCAAAGCAAATTATTGGTAAGATTTTCACAGGTAAAGCCACATTACATCCCAAATGCATCATTGTACTTAGCCTGGAAGTTTAGTTTGGGCGTGCATTTATCAGTGGCTATTTTCTCTCCAAGCATCAAAGCAAATTTCTCATGAAATTTTAACATATAAAGCCTCATGATATCCTGAATCAAAATACATCCATACTTCATCCCCAATTCAAGGAACTCACCATTTACAGCCCACAATTTGTCCAAATTTTCTTTTTTTCCATTAAAGTCTCGCGGGTTACGAAATCCCCAGTATCTATTACCATTGCCAAGCAATAACCAGAAACAAACATCCCTTATCTCCAGTTTAAAACACAAACACAAGAAAAGAACTCAATTTTGTAGATACATCTTCCAAATAAATGATAAAACAAATTCAATTACCATTTATGCACATAATGAACACATACACAACAAAACTATTTATCCAAAAGAATACGTGAATCCAGCTTAATCTCCATAGTTAACCGAACCAATCTAAATAATAAAGTCTAAAATCAAACCTGTAGAGAACATCGAAGGCAACGTAGGCACGCGCGTGGCCAATATGACTAAGGTCGTAAGAGGTAACGCCGCAAACATACATTCCGACTTTGCCCTCAACTATGGGCTTAAAGATCTCTTTTTGCTTCGTCATACTGTTGTACACTTGAAATTCTGGCCTCTTGTTCGCCATCTCCTCTAGAATTAAGGAAATTTGAGAAAGAAAAAATATGTTTTTGATGGATCGGAGTGTCTGGAATCAGATATGACGATTGAAAGGATGATTATTTCAGAGCAATTTCCCTTTATAAATCTGCAATGTTCCTTGAACCCTAAACCCAAAACCGCGAAGATGTTTGAGGCTCTGATGATTTTTTTGAATCAAAAGATGAGATTTTGAGCGAACCCGTATGTTGGAGAGGCAAAATCTGTGCGGCTTTGAGATGGGATTTGCTTTATTTTACTCGTTTCTCATCTCATTAGGCTACTGGTGTTCTGGCAACTCAAGAATCCAGAAACAAAACCCTAATCGTAGGAAGACGATGGTGTGTTTCTATAGTTGTGGGACTTGTCTTTATTATCACGCTGTCTTCATTACAAGGAAGGAATTAAAATCTTGAAAATCCATAAAAAAAAATACTAAAATCTTGAAAATCCAATCTATAATCTTGACATATGATTGTCCTAAAGTTTCCTAAAATTATATTGAGAATGAACAATTTATGTTGCATTAATTGAGTTGCAACTGGCATGCAGTTGTATATAGTAACTGCAATTTATTTTGTAGTAAATCTTTTTTACAAAATTCAATTTTTGAGCTTTGACATTTTTGATATTTTTGCTTAGTTCATTTTACTATACAATTAAAATTTAATCTAATTATTAGATTTATTCCAAAGTATTTAAAGAAATATTAATTTTTAAGTTTTTTACTAATAGTAACATATAAATTACAAATTCTATATTTATTCAAATCAATACATTAATATTATGACACGCTGAATAGCATGTCTGTCCAACTAATACTTTAATTTGACTATCAACAATGAATAAATTATAATTGCTGGCATGAAATGAAACAAATAATCACATAAAGTGAGATAAATACCCACCACACATATGGTAAAATTTGAACCCATAATATTGAACTTGTTTATAGAACCTCAACTTTAGCCTTTTGTAAACTTTTTTATTTTATTAAATGAGAGTTCATTATTGATAAAATTCCAAATCAAATGTAACTAACTCAAGGAAATTTTTTTGGAGATAAATACTTCTTTGAATATTTTGGAAAACAAATATTTTGTAGATAAACGCTGCAAGTCGAGTCATATTTGCCTCGCTCCTATATTAATTATATATGGCAAGAAAGGAAATTGAGGACTTTCCGATCCAAATATCAAAGCTGCAACTAGTGATAGAACAGATTGTTAGATTCATATCAACTATTAGCTGTTGAGTTGTGTGTAGTCTAGAAGTGAAGGAAAATAATAGGCAGTCATTGCATAGCAAAATCAAGCTCTATTTTCTGTATATATTGCAAAACTCTCTTATGAAGAAAATACAAAGGGTATATATATATACAGTGAGACATAATCTTTTCTAAAGAACTAACAAATATTGTTACAGAAATTGATAAAACGGTTGTGTTGTATCTATCTTGTATCTAATAAGATTGTAACAGAATTGTTGGCGACCTCACTATGTGTGACTTCGCGACGTGCTGGATCTAGTGCAACCTCAAGACGAACGACCCGATGTTGTACTTCATTGTGACCGGTTGATGATGTAGCGACCTCACGACCCGCAACCTCTTGGCGATTGGAGGTCGAGTTCTCAACATTAGCTCACTATAAATCAGATTTTATAAAGATTGTGGTTGTTATTAGAATTCGAGGATAGTTTGCAAAGTACATGACTTATGACGCTCTTGATTCTTGTTGTACATTATTATTATTTTTTATCTTGATGAAATTTACCTTTCTACCAAAAAAACAAAATAAAATTATCTTATGTTGTGTTAATTGATGAATTTCAAATTTAAAATAATAAAATAATAATAATAAATCCACTACAATTGTTACTTTTTCCGTTATTACTATTTCACGTGCATTTTTTGTTAGCTTTTAATGAATAATCAACGACAAAGATTAATTATGTTAAAAAATAATATATCGGGGAACTAAAGTTGTAACTCGTGAAATACAGAGGACCAAAAACGTTTTAATAATATTTTAAAGGGACCAAATATATAATTTTCCCAAAATTGGAAATTGAAGGTTTTGTAATTTATATTAATTCAAATCAATTATATAACAAGCTTTTCAAATCTTATTGAAGTTTCAGATATAATAAAAATTTCTAAGAATTACGGAAAATGAAATTTGGCACATCAAAACTCCATTAACAAGGTTGAATGAAATAAGAGCTCCGACCCTAAATCTACCTTAAAAATTTATAGTGAAATATAGATCCCATAAATATTTCTAGCATCAAACTTGGAAATTTCAATTTGTATGCATATTTATTAATGGCGTGTTCCTTACTCTGCACGACTGAATTTATTTATCTAAAACTATATTTTATAAACTTAAATTATGTAAAGTCAGTTGAAATAAATTCTTTTAATTAGATTAGTAATATAAAATAATTTTTTTCTCCAACTTCTTTTTGTATTTATTTATTATTTGCATTATAATAAAAATATTAGGCTATGTATATAGAGTTAATTACACTTAGACCCTATTTAAAAATATATATTTATATTTTTTCTCAATTTTTTTTTGAAATTACGCTTATACCCCTTTGAAATTCTTCTTTTACATCTAACATCCTTCCATTAGGGTTTGAACGAAATTCTATGACTAACAAAATAAATTACATAAATTTTTAGGTTTGTCCATCATTTAATATTTTCATATATATTTCTATACTTATAAATGGATAAATATAATATATATATGTGTATGTATGTGGAGTGAGGTTAACATTATTATAATTTTTTTTTATAAGTAAAAAATTATTACATAAGAATATTAAATGAGGGGTAAAATTAAACATTTATATATTTTTTCTACTAACGTCAATATTTTTCGTTCAAACCCAATGAAAGAGAGTTACATATAAATATCCAACTTTTTAAAGAAATATAAATATAATTTCATATTTTTAATAGGAATCTAAATATAATTAACTCTCAAAATATATTTTCCTTAACATAATAGTAGACACCCGCTCAAGGCAAACCCCTTAAGATAAAAGAGCGACTCAGTTGTAAAACGATTTAAATTGCATCAATGGGCCAATGAGTTTACGTGAAAGTCGCGTTTCGGCGCGACTTGCGCACAATTTTCCTTTCCCCCCTCACCTGCCCAAACCCAAATCAAAATAAAACCCGAATATTCAAGAAACAGACCCGCAACTGCAACCGCAACCGCAACGGAAAAAGGTCGAAAACTCAAACAGCTTCCCCTTCCCGGCGATTTTCTCTTACTATATATCATCAAGAAACCAGGCAACAGAATAGAGAAAAAAAATCCTTCTCCTCCTCTTCTGTTCCCTTCTTCTCCATTGTACAAATTCTTCCATTAAAATCCCAAGAACGGAGCTTTCAGTTTGTGAGTGTGCCCGGAATTGTGGATGAAGGATTATGGCTATGGGGATAGAAAGATTGAAGGCGCTCCACAATTTCACCTTGCCGTCCGAGCTCCGCTGGGGGAATCGGCAATTCCTCCGCTGCATGAAGATCAACTCCAACGGTCAAATCTCACCCCTCCGCCGCTTCACCACCACTAATTCCTATTCCTCTGATCAACACCAGCAAAACAATTATGTCCAACAGCCCCGCACCACCAGAGACAGAGAGAGAAGACGGGAGAAAGAGTCGTCTGCTGAGTTTCTGCATGGATCTCACAAAGTAGGGCCTAGTCCGCCTCCGGCATCGGATGGCTGTCGGAGATTTGGCGACGACGATGATGGGATTGCCGCCATGAGGGAGAAAGTGATGTTCGATCTCCAAACGGCGACAGATAAAATGAAAGACGCGATTTTTAAGGATGGGCTTGAAGAGGGCCAGGTGTCTGGTCCTCAGTTGCTGCGGACGCCGTCTGCGGCTGCCGCGGTGGAAGGTGAGATATGCCGGCCATGGAATTTGAGGACAAGGCGTGCTGCCTGTAAGACGCCATTGAGTGGGCTCGTCTTATGTAGAAATGGTGGTGCTACCGTCGTCGGCGCCGAGAACGACAGTGCCGGCGGGAAGGGTTTGAGGGTGGATATCCCAAAATCCAATTTAGTATCTTCCCAGATGAGGGCTGGCTCAGCGGCAGTGGCTGACAACTCGACGCGGCTGAGGAGCGCCGACAACTGCTCGGCAGCGTGCGGCGAGAAGAGGGAGCGAGCGAAGTTTTCGGTATCGCTTTGTAAAAGAGATATCGAAGAGGATTTCTTGGCGATCGTAGGTCACAGGCTGCCACGCAGACCAAAAAAGAGAGCTAAGATTATTCAGAGACAATTGGATGTAAGTTCATTAAAATTCAACACCTCATTGATCACAAATTCTTACAGATGATTTGTTCGTCAATTTTTAAAATCACTGTTCCATTGATTCTTTTTTCGTTTTATGGAATTTTCGCAGACGTTATTTCCTGGAGTGTGGTTGATAGAAGTTACACCTGATATGTATAAAGTTCCTGAAGCTGCTCCATAACAATGAAGGTGGACATTGCAGCTTGTATGGAATTTGAGGAGGCTTTTTTCCTTCTTAAAATGGTTTATTGTCAAGGATGGACTAATCGGGAGTTATACAGCACCAGCATTATGAATACCAAATTCGATGAGAATCTTGAAATTCCTCCGGTAAAATTTGGAGTTAAAGAAAGGCTCAATTTCTCGGGAAATGCTAATTTTTGTGCAGTTCTGATTCTAATAGTTCATAATTTTGTTTTCTCATGGAAATAAAACTGGCATAGTTCGTAGTTGGATAGGTTGGTGGCCGTTTTTCGTTCGGTCTTTCTTCTTTTACAATTGAACAGAATGCTTTATGAATCCAAGTTTATTTCTTAATAAAAGCTATTCTTCCTGTTTGACCCCAGTTTGTTCTGCTCATAGTGTGCTTGGTGTTATAGACGCTAGTGAAATGCAATTCTTGAGTGTATGCTTGCAGCAACATTCAGATCTTCTCCATTTAGCTGATTACCTGCGTTATCTTAGGAAAATTTGAGATGGAATTCATAAAGGCTGCTGAGTGGTAAATTTCTAGTGCACCAGACTGAGAAATCTCCAGTATGCTTTATCTCTGTTTCTCTCCAACGCCACTCGGAGATATTGTTTCTGTTTTCTATCATATTTAACATGACGGTGCACCGTTAAAATTAAATCTTTCAACCAGCTAGTTTGTGCTATTGGTGATCATGAAGTATTGCCAGATTTCTTCTCCTTGAACAGGTTCAATATCTATTGAGAATTGTGGATTATGATTCCCATTCAACTATCTGTCCTCATCTCCACCGACATTAAATACGAAGCAAAAGCATCAAAATCATCTTCTATAGCCGAACAATATTGAAAATTTTCATCTGCATAATATCCATACCACGACATTGTATGTTTCTCTTCTTCAATATTTGGAAATTCTTTCTATCTTAATTCTTTCACTGCTCTTGTTGTCATGATTTCAGCAACGCTAGTTGTGAAAATCAAGATCACAGGACAGAGGCAGACCGAGGAGAAATCGTTCTTCCACAATGTTCATATATTGGTTGCTCTGAGCTTTCATTGGGAACTTTGAAATTCAATCCAAATTCTATGTGCAAGAACTGATGATGCTCATGTTCTACTTCTTCGAGCATCGACATTTTCATACACCAGTGGCTGAGGTGTTTTCTTGATGAGCCCCATGCCTCAATTTTGGTGGAGCCGCTTTGTTATAGATTAATTTAGGCCATTCATTTTGTGCGCACACGTTCAACCTATGCTCTATTAACTCTTTCTACACCATTTTGCTGTGTTACTATAAGATTTCAGAAAATGCGTTGCTATAGTATTCGGTACAAATATTTTCATAAAACGAATAAGCAACACGTTTTTGTTTAATCAAGTTGTAGGTTCAGTTTAAACAATTGAGCAGAAGTGCTACAGAGGTTTAAATATAAATCACATATTTATATCGGTGTATGGTTTGCTAATGAACTAAAATTCTTGTCCCATCTTGGACTTGAAATATGAGAATTTTTTTTATAAATTTCAACAGCGATTTGACTATTTAATGAATGAAACCGAACAATATATAGAGTATGATGAACAATACAAGAGATGATTACCACCACTTATCATTAAAATTCTCAACATAGATATGCTAATAATTGTTAGAATTCAACCAATAATGGTAGTGAAGTAATAAATTTATCATCACCCTTGCTCTTATCAAATTTTAATTAAATTTCATTGATATTGTCCAAATAGCCCTCCTAGTCATCCCTACAGAAACACATAGAGGACAATGGAAGTGAGTCAAGGACAATGAAGGTGAGTCGTGTATATACAAGAGTTGAGCATTGTAGTTCACCAGTCACCATCAGTCATGATCTGATATATGAGCTCAAATTGCATTGGATGCCATGGTCATATTACAATAATACTATTATCTACCTTTATAGCTATGCTAGCTACTATCTAAACATTTATAGAACATTGTGTATTATCTACAGGAAAGAAGGCCCTACACTTATCCAACTTACTTCTTTTAGTCCTTTATCAAAATTGTCTAGTAAATGTTTTTTTGGATAAACTTAAACTCTTTGTCTTGATCTGATTATAGAGTTTAACAGTAGCCTGGAGTAAAAGAAAGCACAAACAAAGTATTTTATCTACATTATAAGGGCAAATATGTCCATGAATTCCAGCTATATATGTATGTATGTATGTGGGTGTGTGCGCACAGTTCCCCTTCCATAAAATAAGGATGTCTTGTTATAAACTTTTGACTTGTCGATATATGTGAATTATTCTTACTGCAATCATGAAATATCCAGTGAATTAGTTCTATATTTACTGTTTCAGCTAACGAATTATTCTATTACTGGATAGATCTACTTCGTGCAACCAATAATTTCATTAGGTGCATTACTGTACAGAAATATGAACAACTTTGAGCCTTCATTTCTTCTTCTTCTTCTTCTTTGAACCCTTATTGCACAAAAATGAACCAAAACCAAATAGAGTTATAGTACCTTTGCTAATGTAAGTGGGAGGAATGTTCAAAATTGGGCTAATTCCAACTCCATTCATGCCATGTAAACTGCTGTTACTCTTCCTTAGAGAAGGCTTTTTCCATGTATTATTGTGAGAACAGTATTGACTGTTCGCTCTAACCTTTGAATTTGAGCCGTAAGTTGCTGACTCTTTCAACAAGTGCTGCTTTTGAATAACTTTTGGATTTTGATTTGGAGCAGAACTCGTTGAGTTGCTTCGTGTTAGAAACTGTAGGGATCGGAGCAATCCGTTAGTCCTGCCAGTATCGCAGTTCAAACTGCTGCTTCTTCTGAACTGCCAGAATGGTCGTGGCAGTGGTTTATCCTCTTCATCACCATCAGAGTTGTAGGATAGAAACTCGATCAAACGCTTCTTCATCGTGTTATCATTTACGTTTCCTTGTGTTTTCGTTGCAGCTTGTCTTGCCTCACAATGGCCTAAAATTGGATCAGGTTGATGAGTTTCTTTCTGGGGTGTGATTTTCTTGATTTCAACAGGCAGGATTCTGCCGTTGGCGAAGAGCTCATCAGCCGGAGAGATTTTTTCTGACAAGCCTTGACTGAGGCAGAAATTGAAATCTACCGTGGAGTTTGGGAGCAGTGCATTTGATCTAGCATAGTGGAGGAGATCTATTTCTGTGATATCATCAGAGAATGAGAGTCTTGGACTATCCACTGGACTTGAACTTTCTGAGCATATATCAACAGCCATGGTTGTTAATGTTTCAGCAATTGTGAACTGTTGCAAGGAGAGAGGGATTTTAGTTAATGCACAGGAAACAGGAAATTAAATTGAGAATGAAAAAGAGGGATGCCCTCTTCTCTTGCCATGTCTAGTAAAAAGGGTGCCTCATTTCATAATCTGAGGGCAAGAATCTAAGATAGAAGCAAGAATTACTGTAACATCAATGTTTCCGAAACGTATTATGTGGCAACCCACAAGGGTCTACTCAAATCTCAAGGCCTCGCCTTGTAATTAAAATATTATTGGTTCGAAATTCATAAATACATATATTTTTTATTTTAAATTATTGAATACCGATAAAAGTATCAAATAATGTAATAAATTGAATTAGTTAAAAGAGAAATGAACTAAGTTGAAACTTTTAGAGGAATGATGAAATAATTTTTCCGAGAGTTTATTTATGCAATGATCCTCTTGAATTATTACTTATATCACCCCAATATTATGATTCTTGAGCTTGGAAAAATTGGTAGAAAATTGCTAGCAAAGCATCCCACGTGGAGTAGCAAGACAGAGTGCATAACACAAACACAAGTCTGCTGAATTGTCCATTATTCGCGTCTTATCATGTTGCTTGCCTTGACCCCTCAAATCATATTGTTTATAACAAGATATATTTGGCATATCATACAAGAGTTTATTCTTTAACTGACACCATAACTGAAGGACAGGGGCTAAAGTGAAATATTTGGAAAATGAAGAATAAAAATGAAATAGAAAATAAAATGAAAGGACTAACAATGTAATTTGACCTTAAATACTCTACGGATTTCTATTTCCCAGCCGAAGCATGAGGTATAGGCCCAATAGGTCCAGTAGTATTTTATCAAACTTCTGTTCTGTTTACATCAAATGTGGGCCCAACTCCACTCCTATTGGCCCATTTCTTCTTCGTGGCGAAGAAATTTAGATATTCAACTTTCCAATTTTGACCCTTGATTGCCAAGCAAAAACCTTTGTCCTAACAAGAATCTTTGAGCCGGAGAATCTCCCAAATTCACTCTCACTAGGGTTATAATACTAGCTTCCACGCGCATACGCAGACTCTCATACGCACATAGCTTTTCCCAACTTTAGTTTTTTTTTTTCTTGTTTACATTTGAAAGAAGAGCAGATATAATTTGCAGAAGGAGGAGATGGTGGGGAAAAGCGAGAGTGAAAGTGGTGGCGAGAAGCCCTTGGATTTGTTCCTGAAGATTGGTTTAGATGAAAGGACTGCAAAAAACACCGTTGCTAATAATAAGGTTACTGCTAATCTCACCGCCGTCATTCACGAGGTATGCCTTTTCTTTTGCAATTGCGTTGTGTGAATGATGCGTTTGTATGCAATTTATTGTTTGTGCATGTGGGTTATGTTGATATATAGCTGAAGTTTGCAACTTTCTGACGGGTTTCTGGAGAACTTAGAGTAAAATGGATATTTGCTTACTGGGAAGAAGTAAATTTTATTTGGTTTTGGCATAATTTTGCCTACTTATGGTTAGTTTTTTAGTGTTTAATTTGCGTGTGGGCTTCTTTTAAATTTAAATTCATACATTCAAATTTCAATATCCTCCACCGTGCTTCAAGAGTTTGAACTGGATTAGTTTGTTTAAACGAATTGCATATTTCTATACTGGCTGCCTCGGAAAGGCAGGAGTGCTAGCGGAGAATCTGTAGTATGATTTTAAGGGGGTGGTTCTTATGAGAAAAGCAGAAACCTTTACTTATTTCTCGGTACTAGTTTTGAGTCCAGCGATGCAGTCTTTTCCAATTTTTTTTAGTAGACTTGTGAACCTTTTCCTTGCATTTTAAGATGAGATGGAAGTTGAACTTATGAATACTAAAGGAACTGACTTCATCTGAAAAAACATAGACACATGCTTTATGGACTGGCTAGAGGATTGATGGGATCAATAAACTTATTTCGGTTATGTTTTCTTGCTTAAAGTATGTTGATTAAAATGGAAAATAAGTAAACTGAGGAACTTCTGATAAATAAGATTTTTCTATTTACCTTTTACTTCTTTATTCTTTTGTGCTTATATTTCAATTTTACTTTCTTTAACATTTTGTGGATTTATGCTATCTGATTCGTCTTAAAGATTGCTAACTACTCGCAGATGGAATGAGGTTTATATATAGTTTAATATTTGAATATGGTATTGCAGGCAGCTGTAACTGATGGTTGCGATCGGACTGTTGGAAATCTACTGTACTCAGTGAGTTCTCACCTTTTTAGAGATATGTTTATGTTTAGCTTGAGGTCTTCAATTGGAGTGGTTTGCTTCCTCATAATGGCCTTTATTTGGTTCCATGTTTCCTTTTAAGATTGGTGAAGGAAATTCAGATACTTCATTCATTGTGCTTTATTCTGAAAAGAATTTTCAACTCATTGTCATTAAGAACTCACTCATCAAGGATGACACTTACTAATGTTGCATTCCCAATTTATTATTTTTAAAAACTTAATCAAATATTCAGGTTATAATTATTCTGTGCTAAATTTGGATTTCTGTTTGTTTTCTGATATGAATATTCCGAACGGAAAAAAGATTTGATCCTTTTACTTGACAGGTTGCTACGAAATTCCCCACAAATGCTCTTGTGCATCGTCCTACATTACTTAAATATATTGTTTCATCAAAGGTCTGAAGCTCTTTTCTCCTCTTCCTTTTTCCTAATTTTATATTTTTCTATATGTTGACACTTTGATTTACTTTTCAAGCATGTGATACTTACAATTTATTTTGACTTGCATGCCAGTTGATAAATAACTTTTCTACTGGTACAGATTAAAACTCCTGCTCAGTTGGAAGCTGCCTTTTCATTTCTTGCTGCTACTGCTTCTGACAACTTGAAGATTGATGATTTTGAAGCTGCTTGTGGTGTTGGTATGAGACATTATTATTGCATCACTCGTTCTATAAATAATTAGCTTTCTACGGAGTGTTTTTATATATATCCAATCTACATATTGAGTATTTGTCTTGAATAGGAGTTGAGGTCTCCCTGGAAGATATTGAACGTGCTGTTGATGAGATTTTTGAAGAAAACAAAGCTGTTATTATGGAGCAGCGGTACCGGACAAATGGTTGGTTTACTTATTTTGGCTCATTCTAGTTTAAATGAGTAATCCTATTTGGCTATGTTAATACAATAATGGAGGTCTCTTGGGAACTTTACTAGATAAATATATATAAAGGGGGAAGGCTGAGGACTTTGTCAGTTTGGACACTACTTGTGCATATATATTGCTTTTTTAATGAGCTATGGTTGTTGATATCAGGGCTTGATAATTGCATTGAACTGTTATTTTCCACTGTTCTTGTAATTATAAAGGCTTTCATTAGCAGTACTCTCCATAAGCAGCATATTTAATGGAACAGGAACACATATATCTATTCTCATTTGTGCGAATCAGTTGTCTCAACTTTGTACTGTTTGTAGTGTACATGGTCTTTATTTCATCATGGAGGGTCATCTTCATAAACTCCTTATGCTGTCAAAATTTTGTTTAGTTTTGTTTTCCTTGTACTATTATGATGATGACTGGTCACTTTGATCAACTATTTTGGATACAGTTGGTGAACTATTTGGTTATGTGAGGAAGAAACAGCCATGGGCTGATCCAAAGGTTGTCAAGGTAATTATTGCTACCTGCTTCGAACTCTCTCAAAAGATCTCGAATCAGCAAAATAACATTACCATGTCTCTTCATCTACATTATTATTCATTTTCTGATTTGGGGCAATTTCTGGACCAGCAAATCATTGACACCAAATTATATGCGCTACTTGGTGAAAGAACAGCTGCAGACAATGAGAAACCTGTGAAAAAGAAAAAAGAGAAGCCTGCCAAAGCTGAGGTGAGCAAGCTGATTTATGTTAGATTTTTCTTTTGAGTATATGTTATATGAATTTTCTGTTGGTATTTTCAAACCTGTGGGCTTCAATTTCTGTTCTTCAGAATTAGTTACACACCTGTTTTGGATCTGTACTTGTCATCAGATCTATATGGTGCTGAGAGCAGTTTATGGTGTTATATAATTCATTAGTTTAATTTACTTTTGCAAACTATAGCTATATGCTATGGTAATTTTCTTTAACTTGTGTTTGGATTTAGCAGGATAAAGCTATTGTTGAGGAGACAGCTCCAGCAAAACCATCTGAAGAAGAAATCAATCCATTTTCAATATTTCCTTCACCAGAGCAGAACTTTAAGGTAGCATAAACCAGAATATGCCCCTTGCTCTTGTATGAATTGCTTGGCTCAGTACTGGCAAACTTATTGTTTGGGTATCTGAAGTGAAAAGGTCTACGGATCAAAGATACAATCAGATAGAAGTTAAAATTTGCTTGATTTTCTATTTCTCTGAAGGTTGGAAGAAAGTACAAAGAAGATTAGAATTAGACATTAGACTAGAGGCCTATGGCATTGCGCCATGGTTTTGGATTGTTTTCACACGTTAATCACCATGAAATGTCTCCAAAGTATAGTATTAAAAGAATTATAGTGATCTGTGTGAACCCAAATGCTAAATGTATTGACTCCCTTATTTCAGCTTTTAAGTTTTCCTTTGAATTAGGAAATGCTTTTAGCAAGTTGAGAAAGTTAGTATTTGGTGATTTACCCATGGAAATAGTGTCCTCATGATTCATCTCGCCATTTGAATTAAGGGCGGGCTTTGATTTAATATTATGCAACTGCCCCTCTGAATTTTCTGACATGAAAGCAATCCTTTTACCTTTTCGGTACCTAGGTTTTTGGTTTAAATCAATTTATCTGACTTTGGCTGGGTGTGGTGATGTTGCAGTGCATTAATTTGCTGGCAGATGCCAGGCTTCATATTATTTGTTGAAATCTTGTTCAAGATTTTGATATCTACCAATATCAAGTGCCTTAGATCATATTTTATCACAATTAATTTTCAGCATGTACAGTGATTTTTGATACTGAACTTCTGTTTTATGCCAAAAATTGAAGCTTATAACTGCCTAGGCATGCTCCTAGCCACTAGCTACTTCGAAAAGTTATTTCAACTTATTTCATCTGTTCTTGCTGTTCTGGAGGTGCATACAGAAATATATTTCAGTGACCGTCCTGTGCTTAGAGCTTGCAATTCAAAGGAAATACTTGACAAACATTTGAAGGTCACTGGAGGAAAAGTTTTTACACGCTTCCCTCCTGAACCCAATGGATATCTACATATAGGTCATGCCAAGGTGATTGTTTAGCCAAACTTACATAGGTGAGGTTTTATTTGTCTGGATTTCTTGTTCATGCTCTTTATCTGGTACCTGATCATGTAGGCTATGTTTGTGGACTTTGGTCTAGCAAAAGAGAGAGGTGGATGCTGCTACCTGAGGTAACACTGCTTTGTGCGATGTACTTTCTTTTTGGGTTTCTTTTCCTTGAAATGGTTTTCCGATTTGTACATACTTATGTTGGTTCAAAGTTGACTCAGTTAAGCTACTTTTCTTATATCTAGTTTTTAATCTTTCAGTTCTATCTCCCCCCTCTTCCTTTTGGTGTTAGTGTGCCTGCTTTTCAGGGAAATGTGCTCTTCAAGCAAAAGATTGAATTCTTTGGTTCTTTATAGCAGGGGCTCTGCATCAGAGTCAGTTAATTCAGATTATTGTATGTACATATTGTTATACAGTTGTTCAGAAAATAGGTTAGTCTTGGTGCACATACTTCATGCTCAATGTGGAGCTTGCTACTATGACCCCTTCTTGGTTTTTACGGCCTCTAATATCTGATATATGTGTATAGAATTCGGTTTTCTAATAAATCTGCTGCTTTTGGTGTAATTAACGATATTCGTGTGTGACTTTGTTTCTTATGTAGGTAGGTGAAACTTTTTGAGTTTTAAGAGTAAAATTGGGCCTTTGATAGTATTATAATACTTTTTTGGGCATGCTTTTATTCAACTGGGGAAAATGAAGAGCTTCCTTGTTTTCTGAACTTAGTTGTGATATATAGGTATGACGATACCAACCCAGAAGCTGAAAAGAAGGAATACATTGATCACATTGAAGAAATTGTTGGTTGGATGGGGTGGGAACCCTTTAAGGTATAATTCCCTCCTGAATGGTTACTGGTTTACTCTGTGGACAGCATCTAATATGTCGAGTTCTCAGATCACCTACACTAGTGATTATTTCCAAGAGCTCTATGAACTAGCAGTGGAACTAATACGGCGAGGTCATGCTTATGTTGATCACCAGGTAGGTTCTTCTTAAACACTCATCTCATCTTCTTGTTCCAGATTCTTATTGAACTTCCTTGTTGGGCTCTCTGATATTACCTTTGATTGAACCATTCCTGCCATATGACAAGTGTACGTACAGATTGTGGTTGGTAAAGTTGAAATATGACGATATTTTTGCCAAGCTGACTATTGCTCCATTATTGTGCGACATTTAATTGTGGCAAGAATATCTTTGTCATTTAATGCAGACACCCGATGAGATAAAAGAATATAGGGAAAAGAAGATGAACAGTCCTTGGAGAGATAGACCAATTGAAGAATCTCTCAAATTGTTTGATGACATGAAGAACGGACTGATTGAGGAAGGAAAAGCAACATTAAGAATGAAACAGGACATGCAGAGTGATAATTTCAATATGTATGACCTAATTGCTTATCGTATTAAGGTATGTCTTTGAACATGGAAGTCTGAGTTGCTAACCTTGAAAAGTTGCTAATATACTTCTCTTACTACCTATTGTCCAGTTTACACCTCACCCACACGCAGGAGACAAATGGTGCATCTATCCAAGTTATGATTACGCTCATTGCATTGTTGATTCTCTTGAAAACGTAACTCATTCGGTATGTCGTTTGCTTCTACAGTACTTTTCCTGAATGGACATGTGCAAATTTTTCAAAGCACATCCTTTGCCTATGTTTGAATGATGAAAAGTTTATCAGGATTCAGTCTTCCCCCCCTACCGTACTAGCTTTTATGGATTTTCTCTTCACATATAAAAGATCAAGGTTTTCCGTCTCCCCTAAGTTTGAAAGTACTTACCGTTGGTATATGTCATGAGCATTTTAATACACTTTTGTTATACTGCTGTGCTTTTCCCTAAATGTTTGGAGGTCAATTTTTCTATGCAGCTCTGCACACTTGAATTTGAGACTAGACGTGCATCATACTACTGGTTATTAGATGCGCTGGGTCTATACCAACCTTACGTGTGGGAATATTCACGATTGAATGTCACCAACACAGTGATGTCAAAGCGTAAGGTGACTTGAAGTTTGGAAACATCGTGGCTTGATGGTTCAATTTCATGTGCTCCCCATTATATGGAACTGATCCTTTCCCGCATCTTATGGCAGTTAAATCGTTTAGTAACGGAAAAATGGGTTGATGGTTGGGATGATCCTCGTCTCATGACTCTTGCGGGATTGCGACGAAGAGGGGTAACTGCGACTTCAATAAATGCTTTTGTTCGAGGAATTGGAATAACTAGAAGGTCGAATTTGTTTATTGAATTTTGCTTCACAAATATGCTTCTCTTCTCTGTGGTCTCTGATGATTGCATTAATTTCTTTTGCTGCAGTGACTCTAGTATGATACGTCTAGACCGCCTGGAGTACCATATAAGGGAGGAACTGAACAAGACAGCACCTCGAGCCATGGTTGTTTTAAATCCACTAAAGGTTGTGTAATTTTGCACCATATGTTTGTGCTTGTTGGTGGACTTCATTTCTAGTTTGCTCGTCTTTGTCGGCATGCAGATGTTTTAATAAAAAATCTTGTATTTCAGGTTGTAATCACAAACATGGACTCCTCTGTAATGGACCTTGACGCAAAGAAATGGCCTGAGGCTCCTGCAGATGACGCCTCTTCATTTTATAAGGTGCGGTTGTGTTGGTTGATGACTAGTTAAACTTGTAACTTGTCTTCATTTATAGGTGTTTTTTTCTTATTATATTAACTTACATTAATGTGCATCGTCTGTGAATCACTGATGCCCTTTTGTTGCAGTTATTTGATCATCGTTATAGATATTCAGCTCTCAAATGCTATTATTTTTAAGCACTGATGATATTGGCTGATTAAAGTTATTTGACTTTTTGCCTTGCCCTCGTCAAGGTCCCCTTTTCCAAGGTTGTGTATATTGAACAATCTGATTTTCGGATAAAAGATTCTAAAGATTACTATGGACTTGCTCCTGGCAAATCTGTCCTCCTCAGGTGCCTGTTATTTGCAGTCACTTCAATTCTTAATTCATTAATTTTCACATAACACTGAAATATACTTCTTTCCCAACATAGGTATGCATTTCCTATTAAGTGCACAGAAGTGATATTTGGTGATGATAAGGAGACAATTCTTGAGATTCGTGCCGAGTATGATCCCTCAAAGAAAACCAAACCGAAGGTACTCCAGTTTCAATCAGTTGTTGGTAAAATATACGAGTGAGATTCTTGAACTTTCCCTCATTAACTCTGGCAATTCTGTTCCTCAGGGGGTTCTGCACTGGGTTGCAGAAGCTTCACCAGGGGTCAATCCACTGAAAGTGGAAGTCAGATTGTTTGACAAACTATTCCTTTCTGAGGTTGGAACATTTTTTGCCTCGAGTCAACTTTTTACTACATTCGAGCTCTAAGGCTTGTGACTTGCATCAAAATGTGTTTTAGCACTTATTTCTGTTTCT
>NC_026145.1:9867043-9889182 GCF_000512975.1 Sesamum indicum
GCTCGGTGATTTGAATCCAAACTCTAAAGTTGTTATGACGGATGCATATGCTGTACCTTCACTTAAAACTGCTGCTGTTGGAGACAGATTTCAGTTTGAAAGACTAGGTAATTTTCTTCACCCCAAAACTTCTTTCACCGTTGAGCCTCCAAATAGTATCGACATTAACTTTTGTTGCCATGCCTCTTGATAAACTTGAAACCAATAAATTATAATATCTTAAACTTCTTTTTAGCAGTGGATATTGATGGAAATGAAATTTGATATAACGCCCCTATACAATATGTTCTGAAATATTAATCCTGATTTAGGCTGATGTCTCGAATTATCACATTTTTTTCATATTTGTTGCACCCCATTCCAGGCTACTTTGCGATGGATAAGGACTCGTTGCCTGGGAAGCTTGTCTTCAACCGGACTGTAACACTTCGAGATAGTTATAGCAAGGGAGGGAAGTGAAATGGAAAGCAGAAGGATTAGCAAGCAGGATGAACAAACAATTCATGGATATATTTTATACAAATACAAGAACATCGAAATCACTGGTAAAAGTGATATTATACTATTTTAAGAAAAAAATAGACCTATCTTGAGAATTTCAGATTTTGTATATCACTATAAAGCAGATGCCATTTATATTTTCTGTTTCGTATTTACTAGAATTGAACTCGTCTTGCCCAGTTTGTGTACCCTTTCATGCTGCTGAAGAGGTAGGTATAGACAGTAGATAATAGGCATTACGTGCTAAAATTTCCAAATTTGTGATTGCGTGATGGAATTTTTTCGCGCCTGATTTCTCATTTATCACCTCTGCGCAGGCAACACGAAGCCTTGACCTCACCCTGATGTGCATGTGGCTACCTTAGTAAATTTATACCAAGTACCAATTGTTGTAGTTTGGTTTTCATGGATTGAAAAGCGTCCACCTCGATTAGTACCATAGTACTCTGTGATATCACATCTCAACTTGTCAGCTTAGTGCTTCTTGCTATGGGATTGAGAGCAGAAACTGTGGCATTGAGTTGGTGACATCTCATTTATTATGTGTATAGACTATATGCATTGTGGAAGAAGCAGACAAAGTGATTGGTGTTCCATCTGAGAAAAGCAAGAAAAACGCCAAAGAAGCAGCTGCCTGATGGCTAGGTTGTGATTGTGGCCAAAAGAAAACATTGATCACTTGGGGTTGATTTGTGGCCTTTCATGTCAAGGGGCCGACCACCTAGTTACAAAGGACGGTTGATGTTACATTTTCTTTGAAGAAACTTGAAACTTGTTAATGTCATAGAAGAGCCAATAGGAGATTGGAACTCCTCATCAAACAAAAGTAAATGTAAAAGCCCATTTACTGTGGAATCATTTGACTTGGCCAAGATTTGAAGTTCAGTTTGTGCTCGGGTTGATCATTTTAAAATTTATAAAGTATATAAAAAAAAATATCAAACTATGGGAGTTCTATGAATTGCTGTTTCAGTCCGATTATAGTTCATTCGAGTTTGACTGGTTTAATGAAATTAAATTCAAATATAATTTCTATTTCGATAAGGATTCAAAATAAAGTTTGGATAATAGTAACTGATCGAGTGAATAAAATTTGAATTTGATGTAAAACTTCTCCCTTACACTCTCTGTCTCACTCTCACGCTTATGGTGTGACGTTGCTGATAGAGATAAGGAGAATAGATGGGCAAAGGGTAAGAGGGAAGTAAGTATATTTTCTTTCACAGGAGGTACCACTTTTGCACATGAAAACTTAGCAACATGCCCCCTTAGGATAACAAGAGATTGGACGACATGACTACGCTTATTTATTGCTCAAACGTAATATCATTCATTCCCATTACAAAACCTCTTCTATTTCCCCAAATCACAAACTGTTTTTACCACTTAGTACCAGAGGATGATGCTCGACTTGCGATTTTTTTATAATATCATTTTTCTTGAATTTTTGTAAGGTCAAGATGTGATTAATGGTTGATTAATTATTAAGAACCCGTGATTAGAAAATTCTTCCAAGACTTATTCTTGTAAACTCCATGGTGCCTATCATAAGATTACGTAATGAAAATTCAAACTTTTCCATGTCTTGTTAATCATATGTTGATTAGGAATTTGCAGTTTAAGGAATACCGACGTCGATCCTATCAGCTTGTAGTTGATTGATGTCACCAGGACACGCGCTTTTAAGGTTTTTCACTTTTCACCTTTCGGCTTTCGTCAATGATAACGTCAAGTTGCGAAAATCCAATCAACTACGGAGCTCATCCTGTGGCCTCAACCTTTCAAGTGTTCTAGTTGGAAGAGCAAGTGAAAGAAAGAAAAATGAAGTCAAGATTAATAAATTTCACGTGATTTTACTTATATGTGTATTTCTGGTCATTTTAATGAACTTTAGTCATTTTTTATTTTTAATATATCAAAAATTTTATTATCAAATAAAATTATTAAAATTAATTTGTACAAAATAAAAATTACTATTCCATACTTACAAGATTAAAATTATGATTTTTTCTGATATTAGAAATCGAATTTATTCTCCATCACGACCTATTGAACATGTAATGATATTCGCCGTGTTTTCCGGGCTAACTCTCCCGTCAATACCGTTAAAAGTTAAATCGAAACAGCACTCACCAGAACTTAGTAGTTGTCAAAACCCAGTCAATAAGAATTCTACGGCCCTCATGTGATTTTTCGTTTATGAATGACGTAATGTGATTTACATAGTCAACTGGAAAATCATAGCTCCATCTTCCACTTTGATCACTATACCTTCATCTCAATCTTTTCCAATCCATTACCATGATCTGACGTACCATCCAATAATATCTCAACTTGCTCTGAATCATAATAAATTTTGCATCTCTTGTTCATTGGTTTGTGTCTAATACTTTTATTTTTTTTAAATAATAATTATAATAATAATGACGACGATGATGCCAATGCATTTCTTATAGATCAGATAATCAGGGTATTATAATTGATTACTTTCACGGGGTTGATAAGCCCTATATTTCATATTTGAATTCTTTTTTGAATTTTTGCTATAAATATTAGTCGGGTGTGAACTTACTTGCCTTAAATGTTAATATATGGATTGAATATACTCAAATTTTGATTACAACTTGAGTTTGATTCATGTGTTATTGTTGGTTTTGTGGATTATGCTCAATTTCTTTTGATATTTTGATGATATTTGCTGGTCCAAAGGCAACTTGAGGCCGTATTTTCGAGTTTTTTTTCGCACGTCTCTAAAATTGTCATTTCAATAATGTATTTGTGAACTGATTGTACCTTAAATTTTTTCATCCAAACTATTATGGTCGATATGCCGTTTATTAACTTTATTCTTGCACTCGCCAATATGTAAAAGAGAACAATAACAAGACTGAAAAATAGAACCATTCATACAAGATAATATGTTTTAACACTGAAAAATATTGTCCTAAATGAGCCATCATGATCATAAAATGTGTAATAAGTTATACAACTTTACATAGTTGGTCTGATTGCTTTCACACATAGATTAATTTTAGTCAACAAAAACTTAAGTATGATCACATTACATTATGATAGAAAGTAGATAGCTAATGAGTACCGTCTTTTTTGGCCCTACTACAAAAACAAGGGCCACTAGTCCTACAGTCTAAACTGTATCTAGACACCAACCTGATCTTCTCCCTTCCTAAACTGCCACAAGTCATCAGTCTCCCAAAAAGTGCTCCCCAAGTCCTCTCCGAACCAGTCGACCTCCGCCACGTGGCATTCGGACAGGTCTGGAATATCTTGGGAGAATTCTTGCATGTCATAGCTGGGAATCATGTCGACACGGTAGCAATCATCTTGAGTTGATTTTGAACAGGAAATTTTACTACATGGTTGTCCACCAGGAGGGGTTAAAAGTCCTGAAATTTCAGGGATTTCCGGGCAGGAATTACTGTCTGAATGTGCAACCATGGTGCCTGGTGGTGGACAGGACGAGGGCAGGGGGGCTTGGTTAAAAACCGGTGAAGGGGCTGTAAATTTTTGAGTTTCCAGAGTTGAGATGGAGGAAGAGGGAGATGATGTTACTGATGCATTTTTCTGTTCCATCTTTTCCAGCAGTCTTGGCATCCAATACATACGAATGGCTTCGAGAAATTTCTTGCTGTTGGAATCAACCTTCAGCTGTCGGGCCTGTTTCTGCACCCTTGTTCTCCAGTAATTCTTGATTTCATTATCTGTTCTTCCTGGTAAATGCTGGGCAATTTTCGACCACCTGGAATCACAAAACAGGCACATAAATGGTAGATTTCGGGGCAATTAAAGCTGGGTCTATTCAATCTTACTTGGAAATTATAAACTCACCTGTTCCCCAACTTGGAATGGAGTTCCAGGATCAAGAGCTGCTCATGAGGTGTTAGATTTCCACGCTTAATGTCAGGCTTCAAATAATTCAACCACCTCAATCTGCAACTCTTCCCTGTTCTTTTAAGCCCTGTTGACGACAAAACATTGTCTAAAAACGTCAAAACCTCTTTAAGAAAAGGACTAATTCAGAGAATTGCACGCACAAACATGTGTATGTGTGTCTGCTATACTGTTACTACCTGCACATTTGGCTAAGGAATTCCATCGCCCTTCACCATGGCAAGTTATGTACTGAATGAGAAGATTGTCTTCCTCAAGAGTCCATGGCCCTCTTCTCAACTGATGATCAGTTCCATCTTCATACAAACTGCTGCTCCTGACACTTTTAGGAATCCTACTTTTACCACAACTCATCATCATCAAAAAGAAGAGGGAATTTTAGTGTAGGTTGAGTGTCCAAGTGAAGTTTTGAGAGGATTTTGAAAGCCCACAAGAGGTTTTATAGTAGTTGCCAAAGTGTCTAATTCTAAAGCTAAAAAGACTTAGAAACAAGAAAAAGAAAAAAGTAGACCCCATTTAGAGAGGTTTTTTCCATAAGATATGGCTTTATTTTTTGCTCTAATAATGATATCCCATGTTGAATTTTCTTTGATTTGAGGCTGGTCAGTATGTGCAATGAACTAAGTTAGAGGAATCCTCTTTTTGTGGGCATCTAAGTCTGCGGAGATTGCAGATACTTAGTGCGAATTGACTAATCCACTGTATATCAAGGAAAAAAGTTTATATTATTATTATAATATAAAATAATAATTTAAAAAAGGACTGTGTGGTGTAGTGTATTTAAGTGAATCAGAAGTTACCTAATTAATTATGGGTTTTGTATAAAATTGTAGTAATTATTACTAAATTATGCGAAGAAAAGCGTGTTTTAGAGCATTAGTTCTAGAACTAATTACAAGAGAAAGAATCATATTAGTCTTGAGCTTTCAGAATTAAATTCTAGATTCTGGCCCCCATAAGACAAGTACTAGGCTGTCTATATATGATATCATCTGCAGATAATGAACTGATCAAAACAAATGTTAAAGATATGTATCTCAACATTCTAATATTACCACAAATTAAGATGGGTGGGAGGAAAGAACAAAGAAACGCCTAGAGAAAAGGGTGAAAAGAAAAGCGTGTTCTTGAAAATGAGCTGTATTTTTATTGGGGGTGGGGGGTGTTTCTTTAATTCCTTTTCATGGAATTTCTACGCAAAGAAACGTGGTTGACTAGCTAGTATGATTTTTCTTCTATGTAATTCAAAATACAAATGTGGGATTATTCGGTTAGATGAGTAGGGCGGCAAGTAATGGGGCTTGGCAATTATTTTGTGGATTCCAACATTGTGCTTCAAGACATTGATGTCCCCCCAAAGCATAACTTTGATTTCTCCTATGCATATTTCCATAAAACCGATGTCATTTTGGAGAGTTATACACATTCATTTCCACATCTTGCTAACTTCTATGCCATTATGATCACAACATTATATTAATTTACTACTTGTTCATGTTATTTTGTGGTGTAATCACGTTTTTAATTAATTTAATACACTTACGACATATGCAAAAATATTCTTCTAAATACATGATAGCGTATATATAAGTATCTTTCTCCCTCACACCACACATTTATATATATATATATATTCAATTAAATGAATATAAAATGTACATAACATTATAAAATTTTGTCATAGAAAAAGAATATACATTTTTAATTCTTATAGTAAAAACAGATATATGATACAATCACTATAAAAACTGCAATAGTTCACTATGGTTAATAGTCATGATTAAAAATAAAATAATTATAGCAAATAGTCATTGACCACGGCCATGCAACAGTGCTAGGCCGCAGTATCCGCGAGGGTGGCTAAAACATTTGCCATGACTAAAAGTCATGACAAATATTTTTATCATGGCTCTTAGCCATGACAAATAACTTTTTCTTAATGAAAAATCTATATTTTTGCATCGATTTTATATAATCATAGTTAATAAAAATTATTTATCATGATTTTTAATTTATAGCTAATATTTCTTTTTTTTTTCTAATGAGCATAGTTATAGTATTTAATTGTGCTGCAAGGAGCGAAGTTCCAACAGAACTACTAAACAGCGTATAAGTGAAAATATCAACCAAAAATTTGTTACAAAAAAATATTAATATCAACCAAAAGGGTAGATCTGTAGTTAAAAGCAGAATCTATGCCATCCTCAGATGACACCTTAATTTTTTATAATTTTTCCTGAACACTCACCTTATTTTCTTTAGTCAAGACTCAAGAGTAACAATCTTTGGATTTGATTTTGTCGAGAATCGTCTAAATATTTCATCCTCAAATGTCATAATCATGATTCATATGGTCCCAGATTTTTAGACCAAAAATTCGAACATAAATGAGAAGTTTATAGAGGTAATTTTTCTAGAAGAGTTAGCAATTTTTTTTGAATTAATTAGTAATAACTACCTTATGAATTTTAATAATTAACAATTATAATGACCGACATATTTGATGCATATATCAATTATTTTCTTAGTTAAAAAGACAAATTCAACTCATTTGCATAAGTGAGTTAGATCGAATCTACTCACACCCTAGCACACCCAACCCTGCTGGCCCAAGTGCAGTTATTAGACAAAAAGCATGATGACAAGCCAACTACTCCAGATCCTACTCAAGTCTAGTTTCAGCAGGGTTAATGCCATCCACCTTAGCCACTGCCATCTTAGCTGCATTCTACACATTCTGGGCCACGTCACCCCAAAAGGGTGCCAGCAGATTGGATCCGATTGATTAAAGATGCAAGTAACTAACATTCCTAAATTTTAGGATGACTTGGCAAGACCTCTTTTCGGTGACATGTCTCCTGGACACAGATGTTTAATTCGATTAATCAAAATTTCGATATGCCGAAATAGCATACTGAATACTAAATCGAAATATTCAGTTCGATTGGGTAAAGGGAACTTATTTTGCTTCGATGGTTTCTGTACCGAACTAATAAAAATAAAAATTAAAAAATATAATATTAATTTATTAATCAATAACATAATATTAAGTTTTAACAATAAAATTATTATTTTGTGTTGCAAATACAGGTATTAAGTATATAACAATTATATATTATTTTTTATTATATTTATATATATTTTAAAATTCGATATTCGATTCGGGTCAGTTAACCGGAACAAAAATCAATACTAAACCAAACACCAATTTTTTTAAAAAAATTAACCAAATACCGAATCGAATTTTTGGTTTGGTATTAGGTAGAAACTGAATTTCGAATCGGTCAGTTGACCAAAAATTGCACACTCCTACTCTTAGATGACATATCCAACAACTGGGTAAGTACCATCTATAAAAAATAGCATTGTGCTTGATTTTATTTTCTGAGTATTTTGTTTTATATTTTGGAGATAGAGAAAGAGAAAAATAGAGATAAATAAGTATGTGTTGAAGATAATCTGTGTATGTTTGGATTTATTTTTAAAGATAATTTAAAATATTTCAAAATAAATGGTGTAGGTTTGATGCTGAAATTTGGGAGACAAAAATCACTATTCATTATCAAACCATATCTGTTTTATATTATATTTATATACATAAGTGTGTTGTATATATACTATACATAAAAAGTTAACAAAAAAAACAAGAGTCCAAATAAGTTATTTTTCTACACTTTCCGGCACCATTTTCAACAGTACTTCATCTTGGACTTGGAATCATATAATTTATTTCACTAAATCTCACGTTTCTCCTTGTGTTCTTTTATTTATTTTATTGATTCCCTTACTAATTTTAATATTGAAGTGGTAACTCCTATGTTATAAATTTTAAAAAAAAATTCAACTTGCGTAGTGCTACTAAAATGTGGTATATATCAATTATCAATATTAAATAGTAATATACCACTCTGTACGTAGACAAACAACCACCAAGACCTTGAAGTATTGATGTTTTTTCTTAATCCCATGACCTTACAATAATAGAGCTTCAATTTCACACAAATTAACTAAAATAGGGCTCACCACAAGAATCTTTATTTTTTATGCACTTACTTTTAGTTATTGCAGTAACCAAAATTGAAATCGAGAAAAAAGATTTCCAAACTTAAATATCAACTACACAGAACTAAATTACACAAAACAAACACTGTCTAACACTTTGCACTACTTTATATAGATATATATGTAACTATCCACTTATCAATTCCAATTATTTTCTAGAAAGAGAGTGATTTTGATATTATAATTTTCATTTTCACTATAGTCAGAAATCCAAAAGAGATTTCACGGTACTTCATTCGATATTGATTAAAAACTGATGAGAAAAGTACCGTATAAATTAGTAAAAAAAATTCAAAAGTGTATGGATTGAATATTTATTTTTCGAATTTAAAAAATGGATTTGGCGAGTGTGGATGCAACTCTCAGGTTTCTTTTATTTCTTTAAATACTTATATAATAGTTTTGATATTTCCTAAGTTGTGAAACAAGGAGAGCCTCAACTCTCAAGTAGATACCCACATCGTGCTACAAAAAGGTGACCCTATAATACATAGAGCATAAGTTGCGGATGTGAAAGGCAACCCCCAGCACCAGCCATGCCCATGGTTGTAACTTTAACTGAAAAAACAAAGGCCTTGAGGGGGAAAAAGTGAAGGATGTGAAATCAATACAAGAAGAGATAAGACTGAAGAATGAGAATCAATTATTGAAGTGGGAGGAGGAGTTGGAGTTGGAAGGAAAGTATTTTCTTGTTTGAGTAAGGGTTCTACCCTTACACATTCATGTTTTGTCCTTTACCCATTTTTGGATGCAACATCCAACTTTGATGCTTTTCATGTGGCCTTAGAGCTAGCTGTAATTTATCCATTCTTGATTCGTCCCAATAATTGCTTGAATAATAATTGTTGCTTCAATTCTCATCGAACTTGGATTATTGACCTAAGTGGTATTAAGATGATTTCAAATAAAGCATGCTTCAAGGTTGAAATCGTGAAATATTGTAGCTGCAATGAAGAGATGCAATTTTGTAGCTGTTGATGAGGAAATAATTGAACGCGTGAACTTAGCTTAGGCCCACATCAATTATGACATTAAATATGTTAATTTCTTACCATCATCGTTTCTATGTAAATAAGAAAACATTATCGTGCGTTGGTTATAGAAAATTGTCATTGAATTAACAAATAAAGTCTCAAGACGATTTTTGTTAGATTATAAGATGAGCACTACTTGTGAGTGGTGGTGGTATATATCATCTAAGTGCAAAACTGATACCTTATCGGATTGTCCTAAAGATGTGATTCTCATCTGCAATTGCAAAGTACAACATCTAGTACGAAGTGAAGAAATTAAATCGAATCTGTAGTGAAAGTAATTCTAATTTTTGAACCCAAAATTTGAGAAGGGCAACTGATATTTTTCTTTTAATTTTTTATTTTAACTTGACCTAAACCTTACAAATTATTTGGGTGTTTCAGTTTCACTGAATGAATGATATGACATCACATGGAAGAAAGCTCAAAATTTTTCAGGCAAACAATTTCATTACGAACTTTGGATCTGGGTGTTGGGCCATCACAATTTCAATTAGAGAAGTCACCCACATTTTAGTTATATCTTATTCAAGCTAGCAACAATATTTTGTGATTCAATTTTTACATTTGAAAACTTAGGTAAAATTCTTGCCATAATGCTTACTATTTTTTCATAAATATTTTTTTTTCTGTTTTCTTTACATTACAAGACAAAATTTTCGGGCCCCGTTTTTTTTTTATGTAACTATTATTTTTCGTACAATGAGGAAAATATCAAATTATAATTTATTTGTGCTGTTATATTTAAAATTATTTTCACGATTTTGTGCTATAAAATTGGTGATAGCAGCAGACTATTACTCTATTGAAGCAATTAAGGGATCTTTTTAGTTTAACAAACTAAATCCAATCAAATCAAAGTTAAAAAAAAAAAAAAAGAGTATATTTCAAATTGAAATGAAGCAAACTAAAATTTCAAAAATTTCCCAGGTTTATGGTGTTTTTCCGACCTACACACGCACCCATTACGCGAACATCCAAAATTTGAACGTAAAACATCTGAAAAAAAAGATATTGAAGTTCAAACTGCTGGACTGTCAATTGATTATTTTCAATCTACAGTTGCTTTTATATTTGAGAAGATTGATGTACAAATGAACGGAATCCAGAAGCATACATAAACTGCATATGATCCAATTCAAGATTCATTATAATTTCTCCTATATCAATTATTGTGCCTAATCTTAATCTCGAAAGTAAATGTCAACTTTAAAGCATGTGATAAGGTAAGAATAGTTTAGCAAAAGATGAAGGATGATGACAGTGTGCTCAACTACAAAAGGTATATTGTATCATCATCATCATCAAAGATAAACATAGTTATATGACCCCAAAAAGCCATGAATTATTAGACTAAATGATTTATAGCTATGCTTGTGGTCATGAGGGTGTAATTGTCAATACGTTAGTTTTGCTTCTAGGGCAATTTCTATTTCATTGATCATTCAGACTATATAAAATGATTTTCTTCGAAGTTGATTTGTCTTGCAATTTAATCGGTGTCTTATTGCGTAAGGTATTATATATTCTGGCTTCATTGAGTTGCACGATTTTGTCTTGGGAAGACACTTCACGACGGAGGTCTTAGCTCAACCAGTCCTGTAGCAAGGTATTGTTCGATTTGGCTGCACGATTTTGTCCTATTAAGATGTCTCGCTAGGGAGAGCAGGCTTTAGGGCATATCAATCACTCAAACTTATCGCTTGTAGGTTAATGTGGGATGCTTGCCTACATCATTAGCCCATTAGACGAGGGTTTTGGGAGGGACACATGACCTCATTTCCACAGACGACGCCAAATGGTGTGACTTATAACTTGATCAATAAGTTGTCTGTTTGATGAGGTATTGTTCGTTCTAATTTCGTATGAGTCTCATGATTTTGTTCTAAAAAGGCAACTCACAAGGGAGAAGGTCTAAGCCTAGGCACATAACAAAATATTATTTGTTTTGACTTCATTCCCATAGTAGGGGCTGAATGATTTTGTCCTATTAAGACGTTTCACTAAGGCGATCAGACTTCAGATTTATAAATCACTGAAAATCATTATTTGTAACTAATATATGATGCTTGACTATATTAGAGATAATCAATTTGCTTGTTTAGTTAGTACCATAACCATTTTGATTTTACGTGTTTATGTGGGGCCCATGCATGAACCCTAATCGATGGTTGTGGTTCTAGGCATTAACACTCATAGAAGAAAAGAACTTTCTTCATCATGGCAAGAGTCAATTTGAAGAAAATAATTTCTTTCTTCATTCATCATGGCAAGAGCCAATTTTAAGAAATTTGACATATGATTACAACTTTTTTCTATTATTTATTATCTAAAAATAGAAAAAGAACTCTACTCAATAATTTTTAAATTTATACTAAAAAAGTTATTGACTTATAAATTATATTATACATGTACATACAATGATTCAAAAATCAAATATACTAATTAAGTATATATATATATATATATATATATAAATCTGTTCGAGGTCATAAGAAAATACAGACAACGAGTTTAAAATCCTATTGTGTAAGAAAGTATGCTGATAATACATATATAAGACATATCCATATTCCTTGAAAATCCTACCAATTTTGAATGCAAGAAAGCACAAGTACCCATATCCCTAGGGTGGTTCCACTTAGAAAAATAAAAAGAAATAGATCCCGATTTAGGACAGGCATAGAAAAAAAAGAGTACAATATATATATGGACGGATGGCAAAGAGGGCATGCAGAAGAATATAGAGCTGTCCGATCTCTGCTGGAGATATGATTTCGTTATTAATGATTAGATTTGAGACTCTAACTCTTATCTTTTTCCTAGGTTTATGGAACTTGTGGCCCATACAGATACAGGCAGGCCAACCCGCCCGCCCCTTAAGTGGGCATATGAATGCGACTGTTGGAGAAGAAATCTTTCCCGGAAATGGAAAAAGTTGAGTTGGGACTTCCCATGCATTTCATCCAAGTTTAGGTATCGAGCTTTGAAAACCATATTCTTGCATGCTTGCCTGCTTAAACAACTGCGGAAATGAAAGTCGTGCATGGGAATGAAGTAAAGGGGATGACAAAAGTAGGAACCAACATTAATGCATGGAGATCTATATATGTGTAGGCCGTAGGGTGATGAGAAAATTTCGATGGCTGTTTGTAGTGTCCTAGATTGATTTGTGGGATAGTTTGGTAAGATAATGTTTCAAGAAATTTATCGGTTTTGGAGTAACTTATGGATTGAATTATGAAAACATAATTGTCATTATCGAAATAAATATGACCCTCGACTTGATTTTAAAAAATCACAGTGTTTATAACAACTATTTTTCTTTAATAGGAGGTGATATATATATGTATATTCTTTAATTAAGCATTTTTTATTTTCTGTAGTCCTATAAAATCGATTACATTTTTCACTACATCAAAGTATTTAGAGTCATGTCCATTTCATAACAAAGTGACAAAGACAATATATGGTCCGTACGTAGTTGTATTAGGTTGGAATTTATATGACTGATTGGCATACAGTGTAATGTCGTACTAAAGAGCATATAGGGTACAGATTAGCAATAAGGGGAGCTAATTATTGGGTGCTAAATTTCTTCGAGAATGAGGAGAAGTCTGTTTTTTTTTTTTTTATTCTACTCCATGTTTGACTAGTTGTACGCTGATACCACAATTAAATCCGAATTAGGTTTTAATACATATCACGTCTCATACATGATGCAAACTTCAACATAAGCACATATATAGTGTAAAATATTTTTTTAGTTTCATAAAATAAGGATAGAATTTTTTTTGGTACCATAATTATAATATGTATCCTTTTTAGTCTCATAAAACTCATAATACGCATTTTTAGTTCGAAAAAGCCACGTGCATTGTGGTTTCGGGACTAAAAAGATCTTGTGGTTTGGGGATTAAAAAGTACCACAATCACACTTTTTGGCACTAAAAAGGCGTGATTTTGTTGAGAGTTCGACCTCTGGACCACATCTCCTAGAGGTCCCATATCGTGAGGTCGTTGCCTCACCAACCACTCATAGTGAAGTCCAACATTAGGTCACTGGTCTTGAGGTCGCAGTACCCTCTACTCATTGTGAGGTCGCACATCGTGGGGTCACCAACAATTCTGTTACAGTTTTATTAGATACATGATAATTTTTAACCATTTTTGTGTTTTCCGTAATAACATTTGTTAGTTTGTTAGAGGAGGTTATGCCTCATTATGTATATATACCCTTTGTATTTCTTCACCAAAGATTGAATGGGTAATATATACAGAAAAAACAGAGTTTTTTGCTCTACAATGGCTCCCATTTTGCTTCCTTCACCTTTTAATTAAATATACTTCAACAGATTTTGAGTTTTATAGGATTAAAAGTGTCATCTGTCATAATTGTGGTTAACAAATTATGCCTTTATTTTATAGGTAAAAAAAATATTTTGCCCCACACATACGTGTAGGAGGAAATCAGCTAAACAATTATAATACAAGTACGAATACCTCAAACTGCATCATATTATGAGAAGATTGAGAAGTAATTGCGGGATGATGATTATATGTATCTTCGTACCAATTCTAAGGGAAGTGTTATTGACATGAACTCCTGTTTATTCTCCTGTCTGGTACGAAGTGCTCTATATATGGAATGTTTAGGATGTCCTTTGACGGGCAGAAATCAGATATCTTATTTGAAGACTCGTATAGATTTTTTTTAGGCCATACGTGGATTTAATTTGCTACCTTTTAAATGGTTTTATACCAATTGTAAGATCATAGTGCACATGTTTGAACATGATAATTAATCATCAGTCATAGTCGAAATGATCAATAATATGATAGTGACAATTAAGTTTGGACAAGAACCCTTAACGTACGCATACTGATTACATAGGATAAGTTGTTATCTTATTCCTTGTATGTTAATAATTCAACAACTCTTTGAAGCAATTTTTCATTTTTTTTTTAATTTATTGATGTATATAATTGGTTTCCAACCTCTATATACTATTTATCAGTTTCACTTGAAAGAAGTTATATGACATCATATGGCTATTAAATATCAATTGTTCTCATACATATTGTTATTTCTTTCTTTCCAGAAAAACAACGGTCCGAATCTAAGGTTTTTGAGTGGAGTGTATGGGGTTTTTGTTACTCCAAATATATAGGTAATCTCTCTTCAATGCTGCAGATCCTGCGAAACAAGACTATGCAAGTTAAGGCCAAGTTAGAAGGGATTTGCGATAAAGGCTCTCCGACGCTTAAGTTAATATTCGGATTTAAGTTCTCAAAGAGAAGATGCAATATTAGGGGTAACAAAAGTTGTACTTGATTGGGGAGAGTCAATATTTATAGGTGTCGGTCTAATTACAAGAGTTCACGTCCACCCTTGATTCAAAATATGATTTATGATGTGTAGTGGACCGTATATATATTAGTACTTGATAGTGATAAAAAAGATTCCTATAGGTTGTACAAAGATTCTCGTTTGAGACCTTGAATACTTAGTTTGGTTGATCAAACACGAAAGAGGAGAACTTGAAATAGCAATTTTGGGAGGTCTCCTAGCTAATAGAGCCCTTTTGCAAGATAATCATGCAAATAAAGGTGGCTGTTGCCTCTAAAGATCTCTGATAACTTGTCATAAATATCCTTATTTCACCATTGATATAGGATACTAAAGAAACTGCCCATAATTTCATTTATTACAAGTTTGTTCATGTCAACAGTAGCCTGAGTACTCGCTCTGCTGCATGCTCATCACCTTGCTAGAATCAACTCTGATGCTGTGCTTCATCCTCATACCTGTAACTGACCATTTTGCTTGTAGTAATGGCAGTTTCATTTCAAAAATAAAAAATAGTAAATGTCAATATGTTGTATCCTAGAAATATCCTAGGTGTTTATTGGTGCGGGGAAGGGCTCCGACAGTCTTAGGAGCGAGTATTCAACTGGATCCTGTGGATTTTGATGAAATTTGCAAGAGAGAAATACGTTAGAGTCAAGCCGAAAGGGATTTCGGCTCTCCGATGGTCAAATCAGTAAGAATCTCAGAAATATTTAGTGAGTATCTATGAAAGATAGAGTGCTGAACCTAGTTCTGGAGGTGGAGAGCCACATTTATATGTGTTGGTGGATTATACGATTTTATGGACTCCTTTGAATCTAGTCTTGATCAAACTGAGGGCAATGAACCTTACATGCGTAGCTAATAAAGACAGAAAGTGCTCGAAGGGACCAAAACTGTGCAAACAAAGTAGTGTGGGTGGCATTGATAATGTTTTTCTAGCATTCTGTTCTTTGTGTCCAAAGGTCTTTGATGACCTTCAAATACCTCTATATTATAGGTTCTCCAATGCCTTTTCTTTAAATGCTTGCCATTATCCTGACCTTTTATAAATCTCGTTCTATACCTTGAAAATTTTCTAAAAAATATAAAAAATATTCCTACATCACAATCCATACACTGATAATAACATACTTAGGAATGCACCTAACCCTATGAAAAAAATTACCCCTAAAATTAATTCATCATCATTTCCAAAAACCCAATGCACAATTATCAAGAATCAGTTTACATCATTATAATGTAGAACCGTACTTAATCAAACAACAAGCAGTTAATGGTCCCACGTACTACATTTATGAAAACTTAATGCGGACCCACCAAGAAATCATATCCACAAAAACCATTTTCCATTTGTCAATCAATAATAATAAAATAATAATAATAAGTATATGATTTATACCCAATAGTTATATGGGCCAAAAGCCAAATGCTAGAATCTTGATATGGAAAACCTGATAGCTACATTTCATAAGCACCAAAAACTTATATATTGACCTCATGATCTGTATTGTGAAGCTATCAGATAAAGTAGCAGTACTAGTTTCCATTTCATGGAAGAATTCAATGTAGGCCACCAGAACCCTAAATCTGTTCTCTCACCAATGAATTCAAACATGGAACTATTCACCAACTTTGCTTCAATGGAGGGTTTCAACTCAACTGTTCACGGCATCATGCCTTTATGCAGTGAGGGATTCTCTGATCATCATCATCATCATCACAATCAGCTGCCTATGGCTTTCAGTGATGAAATTCCAAGATCTATCGGGCCCCACATTCCGATTTTTGATCCTGTAGCTCATTTCTTCTCATCTGCCGGACATGGATGCAGCACCATGAACATGATGCAAGAGCCCGAATTCCATGTGAATTCATCTCCTTCAGTTTCCGGGACTGGTGTTCCTGGCAAGGGTAGTAAAAAGCATCAAGGGCAGGTATTTCTTCATTTTCAACAGGCCCTTTTAGTTTATGATCTGGACAAAGATGTTGCTATTACATTAGTTGCTTTACTGTTCTTTTAATGACAGAATTATGGTGGGAAGAAGAGAAAAAGAGTGGGTGAAAGAGAGACAGAGAAGCTTAGAGATGTTGTTCATGTCAGAGCAAAGAGAGGGCAAGCTACTGATAGCCACAGTTTGGCTGAGAGGGTACATCTTTTTCTTTTTCTAATAATTAATTTAAAAGTTGTATTTCTTCAAGAACAGCATCCATGCAATCATAAATCAAATAATATGTCTGAGATTAATAAAATTAGCAATTTTATGGGGCATTTTTAATCTATTATTCTTCAGGAAGAAAAAAAACAATTGTTTTAAAGTTAAAATTATATAATAATGTTCTTGCTTTGGAACTAGCTACGAAGGGAGAAAATAAATGAAAAGCTGAGGTGCTTGCAAGATCTAGTTCCAGGGTGTTATAAGGTAATGATTTTCTTGATATTCTTCGTCATACATATATACATAGTACTTATAATGTTTTCTTTTTCTAATTTATGTAATAACATGAAACAATTGAACTTAATTGTCCAGACAATGGGAATGGCTGTAATGTTGGATGTGATTATCAACTACGTACGGTCTTTGCAAAACCAAATCGATGTAAGCTAATTACACACTCAGAATTCCGCTTAAATGTGTCAGTAATCGACAATAAGTTTCCTTTTTCTTGTCCTTCAAGATTTTAATTGGTTTTCTGACTAACTTTTCTTTCAAAATTAGTTTCTGTCCATGAAACTGTCTGCAGCAAGTTTATTCTATGATTTCAATTCGTCGGAGGCAGAAGCCATGGAGACAATACAGGTTAAAATCAACACATTTTTAACTCAGTCATATTAGACTTACGATCATATGCATTGATTCTAATCAAACACATTTTCCCTAATTAATTTTTGAGCAATTATTAAAAAGCTTCCTGATAATTCCCTTTTCTTGATTTATTTAAGCCATAATTGGGTTCAATAATCATGTATATATACTAAGGAATTAATTAATTAATTAATTAAATAAATGGGTTTTACAACAGGGAAGCAGTGGGTATGAAGCTGCACAAGGGATGGAGAAACTTGTGGAAGAAGGTTATGGAGGATTGTCCCATTTCCAAACATCTTGGCCTCTTTGATCTTCATTAATGTTTTAATTCTAATTAACTATAATTGATGTTTTTCTATAGACATATATATATCTTATATATATATACACACACACAATAATATCATCATCCTACTCCTAATTTATTCCACCAGAAAAAAGAAAAAAAAGAGAAGAGATCTCTGACCTGATTGACAATATAATTTCAGCTTCTACGTTAATACATAGCTATCTATATATGTATTCGAAGGATTCTTGGTCATAATTGCGACGTTGTTTTGGTATAGATACGAATACAGACACACCCACTCACACGTGCACGCCAGATGCGCGATGAATATGTATGACAATAATGCTCTTGATCATCAGCAGCGTGCAGTTGATACATTGCATTATGTTAAATGATTAAAAGTGAAAGAATCTATATAATTTGTAGTGTCCAAATACTAGGATGTATGGCTTAACAGATTTTGTGACGTTTTTAACACAGATATAGTGGTTTGTGACAATCATGGGGTGTAAGATCATTTTCATATGCAGTGAGAATAAATTATTAAGGGCCATAAACCCCCTATTGGATTAAGGCTGCAGAGGGTTAGAAAATGACATGCATTAAAGTAACCTTAATAATGAACCATTTCAGGTCCCGCGGATAGAGTTATGGATAAGCCCACTTCCAATTACTAGCTTCTTTTTCTTTTTTGGGAATAAAATGGAAAAATGTGCTACTAATTTGCGAAATTCCTATTCAAGAAAAAAATAATTTTAATGTTTAGTATTCTGAATTCATTACAAAAAAATCAAAATGATAAATTTTTATTGCAAAAGAAATATGTGTCGGCAATGCATGATGAAGGGTTAGAGTAATAGGGCCAGAAAACAACTTTTCTTAAAAAGCTTTTACAACTAATATTCAGATTTCGATAGGTATAGATCTGTAAAATGAGTGGGCTACTTTTCTAATCTCTTGTTTCTTGAGTATTCGCTTTCCCAACTGGAGTTTTAATTGGCCCATCAAGTTTCCCAACTTAGTGACATGACGAATAACGTTAATTGACAATTTAAAATGAACTATAGGTCTTTCAAGATCGAATTTCAGATTTATTGTTTATATGGATTTTATGTATATTATGAGTATATATCAGATGAAATACGGAGTGCCACATCAACTTGTAATAAAAGAAATTGGAATCCATTAATTTCGTGAAAAGTTATTTACAAAAGAGTCATTTTAATTGGTTAGTGTTATCACATCAAATTACTTTAACAATTGAAAGATTATATTATGAGTATATATATATATATATATATATATATAAGATGAAATACAGAGTGCGGCATCAATTTGTAATAAAAAAAATTGGAGACCATTAATTTCGTAAAAAGTTATTTACGAAAAAGTAATTTTAATTGGTTAGTATTATCACATCAAGTTATTTAACAATTGAAAGATCGATATAAATATATAACAATGCATATAGTACTAGGCTACTAGTTCTATGCTAATACTAGATATATGATTTGGAGTTCTTTTAACATATATTTTGGGGAAGGTTTAAATATATTTTTGATCCGTGAATTTTGATAGTTTGATATTTTTATTTTTTATCTTTTTAGAATTGTATAAATAATTCTATAATTTTTTAAAAAATTTAATTTTAGTCTTTTTAGTGTCGAATTTTGCAAAAATTGTCGAAATAAATCACGTATCTCTTGTAATTTTGGTATCTTTATTCTAATTTTTCTTGGAGTTGCAAAAGAGTCCTGTAACTTTTTGAAATTTCGCAATTTTGGTCCTTCAGGTGCTAAAGTTTAAAAAAGTGGCCGGAATAAATCATATGTTACATCATTTTTTTTATTTTTTATTTTGTCCATATGCTGAATTTTGGAAAAGTGAACCAATTTAGACAAAAATCCAATTTAAATGAATGGTGTGGGACACACATAATTTATTCCGACAAATTTTACAAATTTCGATACCGAAAAGACCAAAATTAGAAAATATAAAAAAATTAAAAATCTATTTGCAACCTTAGAAAAATAAAGAATAAAATACTAATATTACAGACTAAAAAAATATTGAAGCCATTTGGGAAATATATGAGGTAAGATGAAAATATATATTGGATTTTTTGACCCAAGACCAATTTTTATTGGTAGACCCTACCCACCACCTGATAGCCCAAGGACCTGACCCAATCCGATCTCAAATAAAAGCGGTTGTCTTCTCCCTTTCTCTCAAAAAGCCGATTGTCTCTCTTCTCTCTTCTCTTGTTCTTTACCATTCTCAATGCCTTGGAAACCTTCACCACCGCCCAAATCGTCATCACTTCATCAGTATAAATCACCCTATTTTGGACCAAAAATATGAGAGCTAAGAATGAGAAACTAATGAAGGAAACCGAGAGTTTATGAGAAGTGGGTCTATGCCTCGGTGGCCATGGTTTCTTGGTGCAACTGGTGGTGGGTTCTCAGTGATGAAGCTATATGCTTTGCCTCCCCAATTTGGCTCCCTGAGCCTTTTTGATTATGTTCCGATCCTTTATGTTTTCGCTTTATTTTGTATTATTGTTGATATTGTTGTATGTAGTTGTATAATGATCAGACTCATCACTTTGGGATGAAAATCCCAACAATATGAGGTAAGGTGAAAAACTTAGGGAAAAGTATTACAAAAAATTAGAATATATATGTTTCTTTTGATTTTTAAAGTGCCTTTTCTTAAAACATGTGGAAAATTGTAAACCAAACACAGTTTATTCATTTATTCCTCCATGTCCATGGACATTCATTCAATGTATTTGTATCCATATAATTTATCAGTCATTAGATCACACTTAATATCATAATTATATATTATTTAATAATTCATAACTCGTGTAGATACTAATTCAGGTTGTAAATTTTCCCCATCTACTACATATTTATTTATTGTATTTTTGGGTGCTAGAAAGACGAAATGATCAGTCGTCGACAGCTACTCGAATAATCTGTTTCCCTATATTGCGGCCATGATAAATCCCAACAAAAGCAGAAGCTGCATTCTCTAAACCAATAGCCATATCTTGGAGGTAGATCAGCTTCTTCTCCTGCAATTTCTGAGCTGCCCATTCACCGTACTGAGGATGCATGTGCACATAATCTCGTTCGACAAAACCTCTCATTGTCAGGCGGTTTTCTATTAGGCTAAAGAGATTGTGAATCCCTTGTGGTTTACTCAAATTGTATTGAGAAATCATCCCGGAGAGTGCAACTCTTCCATGGATGTTCATGTGAAGCAGCACCTCGTCCAGCATTTCCCCGCCAACATTGTCAAAGTAAATGTCGATGCCCTTCGGAAAGTGCCTTTATCAACAAATAAAGAAGCCTTGAATCCAAGATATTATACTTAAAAAGAGGTTGTTTTTTTTTTTTTTTAAGAGAAAAGCAAAATTATATTTTTCGTCCCACTTAACGGGGTCTACACTTTTAATTGATCTGGTCATGCCGAATTTTATGTAAGATTTGGAAAGGTAAAAAATAGGGTACTTTTATATTATATATTGATCTAAAAAGTTGGGATATCCTTAATTTAATGTGATAGTTTTGGAAAAATAAGTTTATTTAAAAACTTGAGCTTTTTTTTTAGATACTTAGAGAAAAAAAATAAAATAAAAAGAGTGATCGAGAAATTTGGGGTAAAGACAATTATGGAACAAACTCTCTTATTTGGGCGCCCAAATCATGCCCTTCTTTATAGTTGAAAGCGTCATAAAAAAAAAGAGTGATCGAGAAATTTGGGGTAAAGAGAATTATGGAACAAACTTTCTTAATTGGGCGCCCAAATCATGCCCTTCTTTATAATTGAAAGCGTCATCAAAACCAAGTTTTGTCTTTAGCAGATTAACCTGTCATTCAATCAAGAGAACAGATTCAGACAATATCATTATAAAATATGTCGAGATTAGGGAAAATTTAACATGTTAAGTTGCAAACGTTACAGTAGGAACAGAAGTAACAATATCTAAGGAAAATTATTGGTGTAACTAAGGTTTATACCTTTTGTTGGGTGCTAGCACTTCCAACAACATAGCAACCCATGATTTTAGCGAATTGTCCCACCAGATGACCAACTCCACCTGCTGCAGAAGAAACATAAACAACTTCTCCTTGCTTGGGGCGACATATCTCGTGGAAGCCCGCATACGCAGCAAG
>NC_026145.1:9889192-9893584 GCF_000512975.1 Sesamum indicum
CTTATTTATTACAGGCTAACTAATACAAGGACAAATATACATCAATCGTACGTGTCCCAGGTCGTACGTGTTTCTGTTGTTTCATCATCGTACCATATCAAACACCTGTTAATAATAATATCTTCATGCAATACGATATCGATCTTGAATACAAATGAAGCATCAATTCATATTAAATGCGGTAAATTAAACTCCATCCAACTCAACTAAGTGAAAATACTGCTGAATTAAAATGAAAATGCACAGTACCTAAAATGCCTGCATAATATGATAGAGGGACATCTTTGTTTTGTATTTTGTTTAATATCATTTCAGGATTAAGAACCAGGCTGAATTCCTCCCATCCGATTATTCCCCAAACGTAATCTCCCTCTTTCAGCTCCGGATATGCGGACTTGATCACCTTTGCCACTCCACATCCCTTGATCACCTAACATACAAGTAACCTAAATTTAGCTCGAACACCTCTGGCCACAACCAACCAGTCGTATGTTAAGTATTAATACACTTGTCATGTAATCGGTCGCTCTTCCTATACTATAAAGTAGTAATACATAGATTCATTTGCCATGTGATCAGTTGTTGTACTATGGCTAAACCTGATTCAAGCTAAAATAATTCCCTTACAATTTTTAGAAAACATTATAACTAAGCGGAATTAATATACATAATCTTACAGTTCCAGGGACGATAGAATTTAGTATGAAAAGAGATTTTCTTTGGGAACGCATGAGATGACACATATAAGGGTCGCAGGCCAAGTAAATATTTTTGACAAACACTCCCCTTGATCCCTCTGGAATTTCTGTACTGGCCACTCCCATTTTCAGTTCAAAATCGCTCTCCTTCGGCCAACCTTGTACGTAATTTTTCAATATTATCTGCTTGTTAGGCAGCTCCATCTTCTTCATGTGAACTCAACTTTAAAATGATTCTATTCCTGTACGGGAATAGGCAAGAATAACATGTACGTGTTTAAATTGTGTTGAATCACTCGGTTTGGCATTAAATAACCTCCAACCGTGTAGAAATAGCAAAGCTGTTGAGCCGTAGTGTTTGCCAATATCTAGCTGAATCTAGTAGTATATATGTCTACTAATTGGAGTATTGTATATTAACCCACAGAATTATCACGGGACAAAATTCTTATTCAAATTAAGTCTGGCCGAACTAAACTAATTACAAATGTAATACACTTGACAAAAGATTTATCATTTTTTCCAAACTGTGTAGCAATCGATTACACTTGTTATATAATTGGTTCCGCCCGAGTTAGAATTTTTTCATCACATGATGATGTTTTTAATGTAAAGAAAGCAAAACAGTCCAGCGGATATACGACAGCTGCTACCTGAAACACTGCTCGAACCAAAACTTTAATTGTCAAAAAGATTGTATGCAGAGGAAAGTAGAAGATAGAGGGTGTTTCGATAAGTTTTATAAACTGGTCTAGATGCGGATCTATTGTTATAATATCTGTTAAAGATAATAATTTTGAAGACATCTTTATTCTTTATTAATTTTAATTCTAGATCCACAATGCATAAGAACAAACCAAAATTATTTGGTTCAGATTTCACTATATCTTTTATCTAGGGGGAAAAAGTACTTATTTTTAATAAGGTTTAAATATATTTTTAATTTCGTAATTATAATTTTTTTGACATTTTGGTACCCAATTTACTCAGGTAAATTTAGTCTTATACATTTTTAGTTTTCGTGATTTTAGGATAAAATTCCAGCCAATTTTTAACTTTTAATATTCCAGTCAATTTTGTCAAGAAATCGCTAAAATTTAAAGTATAATATAGGATTAAATTGCTATTTTAATAAGTTATAAGATCAAAATACAAATCACTATAGTTAATATGATTAAAAATACAATTGAACCTTTTGAAAAATCAATGAAACCTATACATCCATACATATAGAAAGCATTACTAAATATTAAATAATTCTGACTTTAAAATATTTAAGCATTTATGTGAAACGGTTATTCAGTAATATAATTAATTAAAAGTGGCTGAAGCTATTCGGCCAAACATTTCCCTACTTTGAGAGATAATTGGAGATAGTAGCGGTAATTCCTATGTGTTTAGGGGGTTGGTGGTGGTGGCGATCATGTTGATGATAATAAAGGTATTGCCGATGTTTGAAACTTAGCTTAGCCCTATTAAAATTTAGTAAAAGCATAAATTATTCTAAAACATTAGGATAAGTTCAAATTTGATTTCATGTGTTACGAGATTTTAAAATTTTATCCCATGTTTCGTCAAAAATTATAAAAAGAGGTGAAAATATTGCCAAAAAAAAAGTCTCCTCCCACTAAATGACGATGTTAAAACTAATCATCGATTAATTTTTTTATCCGTACGCGCGACTTTCGCATGGGTTCTCTATCATTAGTTTTAACATTCGGTAGTGTTGGCGTTGTTTTTGGCAACTTTTAAAGAAACATGGGGTTAAATTTAAAATTCCATAAAGCATAAGTCAAGTTTGAAATTGCTCTACACTGTGGGATTAGTTTTGCAATTTCATCTCAAAATTTAATAATCATTGCAAATTAATCAGATTTATCCATTTTTTAAAAATTAAAACATACATTTATGTAATCATACATTTTACAATCAATTTTTATATATAAGTTTTTTATTTGTCTTGAAAGACTTGAATAAAATAATATGTAGAAAGTAAAACTCACTTTATCCAATAAATTAAAAATAATTACAAAACTAATAAAAGAACAAATTGGTTGAAAATTAAAATACATAAATTAATAAAGATAAAAGTAATAGAAATTTAGTAAAGAATTATAACATAAGAGGGAGCAAACTCTTCTTCTCTGTTAAGTTGAAAGTTGAATGATATGATTTTAACTAGTGGAGAGTGTGTATTCAAAAATAGGGAGATGGAAAAAGTGATTTGCATAAGTTAAAAGAAATTGCATGTGATTTTTTATTTTTTATTTTTTAAATTGTGAATACAACTTCGACTTGGCCCCATGAGGAAGAATATGAAGTAACGTTTCATATAGCACCATGATTCATGAAGCTTTTTTATGGTCCTAGGAAGAAGTGCCCCTTCTTTTAAATTTTTAAGATAATTACGAAGCAAATATTCTTAAGAATGAACAATGGGCTCTATCATTTATAATTCAGATTATTCGTAATAAAATCCTAGAGAATAATACAAATACCAATATAAATGAAAGTATAAAGCATAAATTAGATCTCACAACTCATTGGAATTAAACAATCACCGAATTTTTAACCGAAATTACAAAAATTAGCGAGACATGTTCACGAAGGAACACATAAGAAGAAAAGAGAGAAAATTCATTAAACACTAGAATTTTTAGAGAAGAGAGATCCAAGTATCTAAGATCCAAAGATGTTCATATGATGAACTACATCAACATTTATATTTACTAGTTATCTAATCCTATTAAAACTAAAACAAATAGATTTCTAATTAAGCTAAAATACTTAAGGAATTAAAACTAATATTCTAAAGGGGCAAAGTATTTTTTTAGTCCATAAAACAATGACAGAATTCTTTTGGTACCACAACTATGGCATATGTCGCTTTTAGTCCATAAAACTCATAATCACACATTTTAAGTCCCAAAAACGTGCGTTGTGATTTTAGGACTAAAAAGGCGTTGTTTGGAACTAAAAAAATCGCAAAATCACATTTTTTTGGACTAAAAAGGCGTGATTTTGAATTTTGTGGGACTAAAAACATCACCTACCATAATTGTGGTACCAAAAATAATTTTTTCCTTATTTTATAGGACTAGAAAAATATTTTGTGCGTCCTAAAGAGATACTTCCACCAAAGATAGTTCCCAACCATCCTAAGGTATCCCAATCAATTTCAAATCCTTCCAACATTCATGTCTTAGACTTTTCTTTTTCAATCACATTCCCGCATGTTTACGTGTGGGCATGCCTAACTCATTATTTTGGCTTCTTTGTCTTTTCTTCATTTCATCAATCCATTATAAGCTAATGTTGCATTATGACACTTGATCAAAAGCATTTTAGCCATAAAAGATAGCAAAATAGCACTCAAAATTATAATAAAATGAACTCCTCTCAAGAAGTGGGAAAAAATATATGTATAAGAATATGTTGGTGTTTGGTAAGAAAGAATAGATGGAGGTGAAGTAAAACTCGATATATATGAAACCCTTTTGGAGTCAAATTTTTTTTCCATCCAAAATTGGGCAGAAAAGTAAACGTATAAAACCAAAAAGACAAAAAAGTATATATTTTATGTTTATTTACTCTATTACCTATACATATAATTTTTTTTTATATTTTTTTTTTGATAGAAAGTGAAGAGAATTGTTTAATTAATAAAATTGAAAAAAAATTAATTATTAGATCG
>NC_026145.1:9893711-9900885 GCF_000512975.1 Sesamum indicum
CTGAAATAACATGAATTTAATCTTTAAAAAGGAAATAAATCACCAATAAAAATGCTAACGTTTCAATTTAATTTCTTTATTTGAGGGCGTCGGTAGTAATTTATATTTTATTTAAATTGAATAGTTTAGAATAAATAAATAATGCTCATTTTGATGAATACTTTTATTAATAAAAAATATTCTTGTTCTAGTTTGATGAATATTTTTTATTAAAAAACTATTCTTGTTCTGTTTTATGAGTATTTTTATTAATAAGATTTTTAATTTTTTTATATACTAAAAATTATTTAGTATAATATAACTTGTTTATATTCTGATACAAAATAAAAAGAAAGGATTAATCAGCAAAATTACAAAAATTAATTTTTTACTCTCAATCTATTTTCTTCGTACCAAACAAAGAGAAGTATTTGAGATTATCTTCTCTTCCAATCATGCCAAACAATTTGAAGAAAACTATTATTCTTTCCCTCCCCTTGCCTTTTCACTTCCCTCCCCCTTTCACTTCTTTTTTCCTCTCACTTGAATCGAGTGTAAAGTGAAAATATAAAAAATACAAAATAAAAAATTTACTTTCATACTGGTAGAATTTGACCAATGGAACAAAAGTCCTAAATCAAGAAGGCACGTACATGCCACATGCTCTTTTCAGACAATATTTGCAAACTACGATAATTGAAGGATCAAATTGTAAAAAATTAAAAAATGACAGAACTTATTTATTACCTACAAAGATAAAAGATTAAAACAGTACAATACAAACAAATACAGGAACAAAAATTACATTCAAGCCATTGACCATTCTACATATATAGGTAGGACGTACCATTAATTCTAATAGGCTACTGTCTCGATATTAGGTTCAATTAAAAGTTAGGTAAGGTGTATAGAAAATAAAACGGTTGGTTCATAGACGAAGAGCTGTAAGTAGTGCTTCATATTTAAAAATCATTAATTCCATGTACAAGCGCTTTCCTGGGAGTACGTAATGCGATTTGAACAAGACATGCATCTTAGAATTTGTAGTTAATATTATGTGTGTATGTACTCATTTATACACGCATATGTACATGTTATGTTTTGTATACTTAATTATATAAAAAGCAATTAAACAGGAGTCGTTTAAAAAGTCCCCTCTTTTAATTTAAAAAATTATACAATTTACATCCCTCCGTCAATTGCATCGATTTTTAAATAACAAGGGCGTGAATTGTATTTTATTTTTTGACATGTTTTTTTTTTTTCATTTTTCCGTTAATACAAGGAGTAAATTGTAGTTAATTAACCCCTTTTTGCGGCTTAGTTGACAATTCATTTAATGTGTAAAATGTGTTTAACCAAAAAGCCTATTTTATAAATAAATGTCGAATTACTCAAAATTACACAACTTCATCATATCATCTAGCTCCATTTGCAGAGAAAGTGATCGAAGAAATGCCAATGTCAGCATGCCTTTCAAATAGTAACCTTCTCACAACACCTTCACTTAGAAATATTCATTATCTCAGCAATCCTCAGCGCAAATCTTTGGTCGTTGCCAAGCAGCGCTTCCAACCGAAACGTGCCCAATTATCGGCTAATATTCATCCACTCCTGCAGGAACCAAATGCAGATAGGTGCTAGTTGACTGAACATACATGAATAATCATAATTATTTAATTTTTGTCTTACCATAAATTTGGATTTTGTTATATATATATATATATATAGGTGTGTATATCAAATTGAACTCAGTGTAAGGGACTACGAGTTGGATCAGTTCGGGGTTGTGAATAATGCGGTTTATCCAAATTATTGTCAACATGGTGAGAATTTAATTTCGCATGTTAAATTATTTATCCACTGTTACAATATATAGTTTCTGTTTGTTATTTCTTATTTAATTTCAATATGCTTTGATATGAAACTATTGATTTATTCAATTAATTCTCAATATTTCAACATTTTGAATCATATATATTAATATAATGATCGCTATATAAAAAGAATTTGATGAACGAGACGTGATTTGAACAGGGTTTAACGAATTTTTGAAGGCATGCACCAGCTCTAGTTTTGATAAGATTACCCGCAGTGGTTACTCAATAGCTTTGTGTGGTGTCTCATTTAAATTTGTTGCACCTTTAAAGGTAAGGTTTCCTCTTACATCTGGTCAATAATTAATTATGTATTTAGCAGTAATAGTTAGTATAAGTAGTAAATTGTATTTCCTTTATGCACCTAACTAATGAAACAGAAAAATAATAATTCATACAATCTCGAAATCCGGACCTCGTTTTTGGATTATTGAGACCTCAACCATAATTGCTACACCCATTTTTGACAGAGTGGAGACAGATTTTTTATGAATATCAAGATATCTGGATGGTCTAAGACTCGTTTATTCCTTGAACATTCGATCGTCAAGCTTCCAAATGAAGAGGTTCTTTAAATTTTTTGACCAGCTGTAATCCAACTTCAAATGCAATGTACCCCAATAACATGTGAAATAAGTAAAAACCCTATGTAAAAAAAAAATTAACAAATTATTCCCCGTGTTTTAGAAAATAAAGAAAATTTGCTTCATTTTCTAAAATACATAGGGTAATTTACTGTTTTATTTTTCATAGAATTTTTTTTATTATTTTTCATATCACAAAGGGGTAAATTGCATTTTTCTTTATATATATTGATAAGTCTCGTGAATTTTTTCAATTGTTTCAGCCAATTATGGAGGGAAGTGCTACAACAGTTTGGCTTGATAAGAACTATCGTCCGATGCGTATTCCACCATTGACGATAAGCGAAGTCAGCAAATGGTGTTTTGGGGAGAAAAGTTCCAGTTGATGGCACTTTCGTGCAATTTCATGAAAGACGTCGATACCTGCCCTTTTCATTTAATTTCCTAAATAATCTTACAGTTTAATTAAATAAATCTATAAATTGTGATCCTTTGAAATTTATAGCGTTAAGTATCACATAATTGATACATATTGCATGTTAAAGGGTTGACTACAAACACTGTATCAGAAGAGGTCTCATCCAAAAGGAGTAATCTCAACCAGAACTTTGGGAGACAACAAAACTCTACAAAATATGGATGCATATCTAATATGATCTATAAATCGAAAATTCAACTTGTGATTAATTATAGGTTACTCTTCTTTTTTGGGACAGTATATGTTTATTTCAAGTAGGTAATATATCAAATAAAATATATGTATATGAAAATTGTGACACCCCTTCAGTATTCATATCCAATTATCCCAACAAACTCATATTTATCCCAATAAGATAACTCATCTTTAATCAATATTTATATAAACCTCAAATGAATAAACTACTATATCAATATTTTTGGTATAACATTATTGTCTCTATGATGTTAGAGCTCCCGACTTAAGATAGTACTAATGAACCACCTATACAGCTGACAACTGCCTTAGATCTATTTCCTGAAAAAAAAAAATATGGAAAATTTTATAAGTTGTCAACTCAGTAAGTAGTGACTAATTAGTTTATATATATACACACACATATAGGCATGTATAACATCCAATTTTATTCTATGATCACAATCAACCAATATTCTTTTTATCGTCATGAAGTTGCAATTTTAAAAACACCAGTCAATAAATACTTGTCACAGAATTTCATGAAATCACGAAATAATAATACCAATAGTCAAGCAAAATCAATATCAGAATCAAACATAATCCAGAACATGATTCATACATCATTAACATTTAATTCTCTTAATTGTTAATTATCTTCTTCGGGCCCTGCTTAGCCTAATTGTATCATATTCAATATTTTGTCGGCTCTCATCATCTAAACTAATATCATACAATCAACAACACAGAGTATCAATCGTATGTGATATTCCCATACTGGCCAAGTGTGTAATAATCCCGACATAGGACATCACACCGAACATGACACTCCCACACCACCCCAGTGTGTAGCTAACAACACAGGATATTCCCTACTACCCGGAATACCCCAGTACCCTTAGCGACATGGTACCTAGCAATATATTTATTTTTCTCATATCATATATTCCATCATCATGATAGCATACAACTCGTCATCAATCACATCACATCATCGTACACTATAGACTATGCCCCAGATTAGGTAAGCCATCTTTTCATGTCAATAATCCATTCACGTTTTAATAACTTTATGATTTAACTTCGTTCGACACTAATCTCAGTGAATCATCTGTACAATGACTACTTCATAATTTAATCCAGTTATTCATCAAATAAAAATGTGTCACAATCATTTACAACAACTCAATCATTCAATTTCATTCAACAACGAGATCAATCAATTAGAAGCATGTTATAATCGTCTCTACAATTCAACTTTATTCACCATATGTATCACACAACCATAGATAAAATATATAACAGCTATTTCATGAGACAACCGTATAATTCAGTTAAGTACATGACGATTTCTGATCAAGTTCACAGATAGATGAGTAGATACATATATATATAGAGATACAATTAACTATATATACATACCTCACTTTCTCAACTATTTAAATAGTAGAATAATGTGTTGCATCTTGAATGTTATTCTCGTGTCCTATAATGAATTATAAAATATATAATCAAGGAATCGTTAATATTGTAATTTTTCATAAACCATTTGATCGTATTCGTAGACTTCTCACTAATTTCTGAACATCTCCTTCTATGAAATTCGAATTTTTCTTCCGATTCCTTCTACATAAAGTAGATTCGATTATCTTTCCATCGTATATATGTTAATGTATTAAAACTAGTGCTTATATTTTTAAATGTTACTTTTACTGCCCCTGAATCTGTATTCCTCACCGTATGCGTATTTCTCATTAATTAAATCACAACTTTATTTATAATCATTAAATACTGTTGTAATCTAATAAACTAGACATAATTAGATTTTCAATGGTTTATTATTGGTATTTAAAATTATTGGAATTAATTCTATTAAAATTTATCTTTGTCATTCACTTGATTTTTTCTTGACAGGATATCTGTTTCAACTTATAAATTTTTCTAAGACAGAAATAAAATTTATGAAGATGCAATTTTAACATCACATATTCTCTTGTTTCTCTAGTTTGATTCATTATAAGAATCATACCAATTGGATTTATAAATAATTAGTTGTTTAAATTTTATTACAGCCTGGTCCAGACTACAACAAATTCAAATCCACTGCTTTAAAATTCTCCCAAAGTTCATATACTCTTCCAAAAATCACCATTTTTAAAAATATAAACTCCTATGTGTTCAGTTCTATTTACAAAAGAATTATGTATATTGAACCAGTATAACTTCAGTTACAAGATCTTAAATATACTATATTGGATTTCCCATAGAAACAGAGTAGTAAAATATTTTCTTATTTTTACCCATCAAAACGACAGATTCAGCTCTGACTCAAAACTATAAAGTTTTATTAAACACCCTAAGATTTTCATAGAAGCAGAATTTACTAAATTTGGACTGGTATATCTTAAGATAATAACGATGTACAGAGACTATTTGAAAATAGACCCTCTCCTAGCGTTCCTTCCATCTTTATTAGTGCATCTTCCTCAATTTCAATTCACACCCAACTCCTACACAAATTTGATCAAGACGATGAACAAAACTTACCTTATCAGCTGTGGAAATTTATTGATCTTGATAGTAACAGAAGCAAACACCAAAATCCCTCATCCTCTCATCTCTTCTCTTCGCTTCTCTTCTTTTTCTTCTCTTTTCTCGTCCTCTCCTCTCTTCTCTTACCTTTGTTTGAATATTAAAGGCTGTGCCGTAGACAAAATCACTGCCTTGAAAGCGAAATTTTGGTATTACCGTGCTGCAAATAGTATAAACGGTTCGCTCCGCAAGATTAACAAAGCTATAACTCTCTTACACGCTCATTCGTGGTAGAGAGCTTGGAAGGGTAAATTACATTTGTGGTCCCATAAGTGGACCTCTCTCTAATTTTGGTCCCATGCTTTGGCCAATTAGCACATTGAGTTGCATATGTGGCTTTTTTTCCAATTTGAGGACCAATGGGGGATTCGTCCAATTGATAACGACAGCTGCTCTCTCCATCAGGTCGTTAGTCACGCGATCTGCACGTGTGAAAAACGTAACTCCAATGTTTGTTTTGGCAGCAAATAGAAGTAAAAAGAAAAAAATTACCTCAGTAAAAACCCAAATTTTTTCCCTTTCGTTTGACTTACGCTGTTGCGCTTCCTTCACACTAAAAATTTCTAAGATTCTTACTTTGATCTTCACTCCACCTTAGAAACTAAGAGAGTCCCTCAAATTTTTTGCTATCCTAGCGAAAAATACCCCAACATTTTGAAATTTTGTGAAGTGTGAAGTGTCAACCATTGTTGAAGGCAAGGATTTGGTGATTGGGTAACTGAAATAGCTCTATGCGATCCCAAAGAAAACGAAAACCCTTCTCCAGATTACGGTATGTATGCACATTTGAACTCAGGTTGTTGCTTTTCCACCTTAAATAGTAGAAGAGTGCTGCTTTTTTCTATTATTTATTCTGATTCTTGACCCGAGATGTACCGTTTTTTGTTTTGCTAAAAAGATTCTTTGACAATGTGTTGGATGTTTTGGCTTTTTATGTTGTTGTTTGGTTAAAAAATTGAGCCTTTATTGTTGCTTTCTGTAGGGAGTTTAAAAACCCCTAGTGGTATCTTCTTTTACAAAGATTGGAGTATGAAACTATTACAGAGGTTGGAGTATGAAACTTATTAAATATTAAAGGCCAATATTACAGATCTAAAATAATAATAACAGTAAGATAAAGGATAAATGAATAACAAAGTTTGTATGAAAATGGTTCAGGTATAAGCCAAATCCAATAAAAAGGGAACACGATCACTAGACATCGTACCCACAAAATTGACCCACAGTTGCTCCTCACCATAAACTTTTTCAGATCACAAAGATCTACACGAAGAACTTTAGGAGAAGGAGAAAGAGAAGAAAACATAATTTTTGCTCGGTTTCTTATATCTAATGGCCGAGGGTTTATCCCCTATTTATAGGGGTGAATATTCGGTAGAAAAGGAAGGCAAGGGTGGTTTTCCTAAAGCTATTATCTTCGTTTAGAAAAACCACCACCATTACGGCGGCGGTAGAAAGAAAGTAGCAGGTATGGGAGAGGGAAGGGGAGG
>NC_026145.1:9901097-9916536 GCF_000512975.1 Sesamum indicum
GAGAGAGAGAGAGAGAGAGAGAGAGAGAGAGAGAGAGAGAGAGAGAGAGAGAGAGAGGGAAGAAGAATAGTGGGATTTGGTTAGGGTTAAGAATATATAGTTAGTCACCTGCGTTGTGTCGGGTGTAGGGCCTCCAAGTGGGTCGATTCTAGGTGGGTCTCCAAGTGGGGTTACCAATTTGTTGGGTCATTGGGCCACAAAAAATATAACACTTTCACATGGCTACAGTGAGTTGGTCCCTCACTGTATATATGTGTATATATTTCAAAAAATTTGGCAATTAATACTTTTGGCTACTTTTTTAGCTCTGTGTATATATATTGAACTTATACTATCTGAGCATGATATTTATTAGTTTTAATTATTTCAAATTATTTGTCTCCAGTTGTTGATTTGAAATTACATCTTGGTGGATAATTCTGTAGTAATCCTAGTCCTGTTGATTCTAAAAGGGGGTCCATCGTTGTTTATGATTATGTAGACATAAATTGTATTTGTCCAAGTTATTTGGATGATTTGTGTTTGAAGTTGGGGTATGTAAATGGGTATAACATGTACTACAAGTTGGGTGAACATGGATTTCAACTTTTATGTTCTGCAGATGATTTAGTATCTATTTGTTTGGATCATTATATTGACAAGGTGGTTGATGTGTACTTAGATGTAAGGATAGATGATTTAGGGGCTGAAATTAGGTCTTCCAGTGTTAAGTTTGAAACTAATGAGAAGATTAATATTAATGAGAATGATACAAATCAAACTGACTCTGAAGATTTTGAAGACTTTAGTGACAGTGAATATGAAATGGGGGAGAGTGAAGAAGAAAATGATGATGAATTATCCAATGAAAACACAAATATGGATGTTGAGTGGACTGGAAACAATGATAAGGATGGGGGATGTGAAGCTGATGGTGCGGTTGAGGGGATCAAAGGATCTAGTGATGAAGATTTTGATGGTGGGAGGGTTTGATACTGAGCAGGGGTCTAAATTTCCTATTCTCAACAATGTTGATACATATGACCCAAAATTTGAACTTGAAATAATATTTTCTAACAAAACTGAGTCTAGATTGGTTGTCCATTCCCATGCAATAAAAACTAAAAGGACACTTAGAATTGCAAAAAATGATGGTAGGAGAATATATGCTAAATGTGGTGCTGAAGGATGTGATTGGAGAATTCATGCCCTGAAACTTTCAAAAGAATGTATATTTCAGATAAGAGAGTACTATCCTAAGCACAAATGTGGAGTGTCATTTACTGTAAAAAATTTGAAATCTACATGGTTGTCAGAAAAATTAGAAAGTTAATTCAGATCAAACTCTAAGAGAAATGTCAAAGGCTTCAAAACTGATGTAATAAAAGATATCAGAATCAATGTGTCTAAATCTCGAGCTTACAGAGCTAAACAGAAGGCAATTGAAAACATTGAGGGTAAGGCAGAAGAACAATATGGGATGTTATGGGATTAAAGAGATGAATTTAGAAGAAGCAATCCAAGATCCACACTAATTTTAAAAGTAAACAATGACATGGATGCTGCTGGTGCAAAAACTTTTGAAAAATTTTATGTATGTTTAGAGGCTTTAAAACAGGGATTTAAGTCAGAGTGTATGCCATTGATTGGTGTAGATGGATGTCATTTAAAGAATCCATTTGGAGGGGTGCTGTTAACAGCAGTTGGGATAGACCCCAACAACAACTAATTTCCTATTGCATATGCAGTGGTAAACAAGGAGAATAAAGATAATTGGGAATGATTCTTGTTGCCGTTAAAAGTTGATCTAAGCATAACCAGAGAGCATGAATACACTTTCATATCAGACAAGCAAAAGGGATTGCTTCAAGCCTTTGATAGTGTGTTTCTAGCATATGAAAATAGATTTTGTGTTAGACACTTGCATTGGAACATGAAGAGGGCTTGTTTATAAAAAAACATTGTGGAAATGTGCATTAGCCAGTACAGTGCCACTTTTTGAAAAAAGAATGAAAGAAATGGGAAAAATTGACAAACATGTGCTTGCTTTGTTTTCTGGCAAACATCCTTCCCAGTGGAGCATGTCACACTTTTGGTACTGTCTCAAAGTGTGACATTCTTTTTAACAATTTATGTGAATCATCAGTGCTACCATTCTGAGTGCAAGGAAAAAAAATTATCTTGACAATGTTAGAAGAAATAAGGGCGTTGTTGATGACTAGATTACAAGAAAATAGAGATAGGGCATATAAGAAATGATATGGAAAAATGTCCCAAGATAAAGAAGATTGTGAAAAGAATATAGGAAAGGCTGGTGATTGCATACTTATTAAGTTAACAGACTTGCACTATGAAATCTCATACTATAATGGTTCCAAATATAGTATGAATCTTGGGAAACATTCTTGCTCATGTAGAAAATGAGATTTATGTGGTATCCCTTGCAAGCGCGCAATGTCTACAATTTGTAGTCTAGTGAAGGACCCTGAAAGATTATGTTGATAAGTGTTATTTGGTTTAAACATTCAAAAAAGTGTATAAGCATGCTATATATCTAGTCAATGGGCCAAATTTATGGAAAAGAAAGTCAGTTGGAACCACTTATTCCTCCCAATTCTGGAAGAAGTGTTGGCAGACCTTCAAAAGCAAGGAGATTGCAGCTTGATGAACATGTTCGAAAGCACAAAAAAAGAGGCCAAGGAAGATCACTACAGTTAAGATGCAGAGACAACAATGGATCATTATATGTAGCCACTACAAAGAGACGGGACACAACAAAAACTTCTGTAAGAGGAAGAATCAACCACTTCCAACAGGACCAGTGGTGAGTTTTCAATTTAAAAATTTTCAGCTTCTTATTGTTTTATTATAAACCTATTGAATGTTACAGATGCTTGTTGTTGCTTTGTATATTTGTAGGTTTTAGGAGATCAGTTAATCCTTCAAGGTCTTCAAGATCCACCTCTGACTCAGGATTCTGAAAATGAACCTGTAAGTGCAATCTACTTCGAACTTCCTTTACATTTTTTAAAAATTTAAGTGTTGAACCATTTTTTTTTTGTGCGATTCAAGCATATGATGGCAGTGTTGAACCGGCAAACACCCCAGTACTTGCTAATGTTTTCTACTTTGAAAGCTCTCATTTTTCATAAATATATGATCTTAGCTTGTTCATCTTTTCATAAATATATAGGTTTATCATGATCAGCCCATGCATGAAAGCTCTCAACTTCCACCAACGACTGAGGATTCCCAAACCTTACAGAAATTGACAGTAAGTGGCAATTACTTTTCCTTATTTCAATTTTTCAGAACTTTAGTACACTAATACTTGCTTTGTTGCATGCTAGAAAAAAGATTAGTTCATAATACAAATCAAGCAAAAAAGTAAGAGGACATCAATTTCTAAAAGGTACCACAAGCAAGCGAAGGAATACAAGTTCTGCAAAGTGCTCCTATTACAGGACCAATTTCAGGAGTCACCATAAGAGCTCATGTTCCCTTTAGTACAAATCATCCAGCTGTTCCTTCTCAACCACAAACTAGATCGAGTTTCAAAGGTTTGGTTCCCACCTTGGACAAAGATGGCAAAAAATATGTTAACATGAGCAACTTGGCTTTAGTTGTATACCTAAAGAGCAAGAAAAAGTGATGTGCTAGCAGTGGATCAATACTTTTGGTTATATTTTTTTGTTATGTGTTGGAGCAAAACAATGGTACTTTTGGTATTGTTTTTATTATGTTCTCAAGCTATTGTAACAATACTTTTGGTATTGTTTTTGTTATGTGTTGGAGCCGACCAATGGATTATTTTGTATTGTTGAATAAAACAGGGCATTGTTCCATCTTTAATGACAAATTGAGATTTTTTGGTGTGGAACTTCTTTTGGATTATTTTTGTGTTGAACAAAACAAGGTATTTATTTTCTGCTCTTGCATCTATATGTTCTTTATTTTTCTTTTTCCGTCTATGGAGGCAGTAGTGGCTTTTCTTATTTCTAGTTCATTCATACATTTTCTCTAGATTGTATGACTATTTGTAACTTAATACTTTTATGTGTTTTTGAGACATACAGGTGCTAAGTACATATGCCAAAAAGAATTGAGAACCATGATTTTATACTTCACTTTGGATAGCCTTCTTTTACAGGATTTTTTCAATTCATTACTTAGGTTTTGCTTGAAGATGGAATATTAACCATAACATAACATCGCCTATAAAATTACATATTGTCAATTACAAAACAACAGGATGATAGAATACAAAATACAAATTACATATCCTAAAATTAGCACCCTAATATCGCCTAATATGTGAAAAATTGGATCATATACTCCAAAAAAATATTGAGGAAGATTCAACAAAAATAATACTTAAACAACACTATAAGACAAGATACAACCAAAAAATAAACTAAAATAATTTGTCTTTGTTGCATCTATGCAATTTTATTGTCCATTTTATTCAATTTTTGAAGCAATCCGGGTATAATAACATTTGCCCTTGCACACTTGACGGGTCTTCCCAAAGAAAGAAACCACACCCACTTCTTTTTTTTGTACACCCAGAAACCTCCTACCTGGGTTGTTGTTGGTCAATGAGGTTCTTCAAAATCGCAAACCTTCCACAGTGACAAAAAAACTTCTCTGTTATCAGTCATATTCTGTGATATTTTTCTACTAAGTGCAAGAGAAAAATGAAAAAGATGTAATAGCTTTTCTCACCAAGTTGCTGATTTTCCCTCCAAATGTCTACATTTCTCTCCACACTTAACAACAACTGACGGAGAGAGCAGCTGCCATTATCAACTAGACGAAAATCCCTCAATTGGTCTTCAAATTGACAAAAAAAGCACATATTAAACTCAATGTGCGAATTGGCTAGTGTGGGGGACTAAAATTGAAAAAAGATCCACTTATAGGACCAAAAATGTAATTTACCCTAGTTTGAAGTAACGAACAGAGGAACACTCAAAAGAGGAAGAGAGAAAATGTAAGAGGAGCACACAGAAGGGGCGGCTCAAATTTTTTTGTATGAAAAATGCATAAGAGACTGAAGCTATTTATAGAGGAGCAAACTCAGTTGGTTGAGAAATTCGAACCCTTGACCAGCAACATAAAATCAAACTCTTCACCAAAGTTAAAAATTTCCTCTTTTTTCCACCGCATCTCCCTCTTGTTTTCTTCTCTTTCCTCTGTTTTTTCCCCCTCTTTCTCTCCTCTCACCACCTCCTCTCTCTCTCTTTTGGTTTTTCTTCTCCCTTGAAAAAGTGAATAGGATACAATTTTATTATTCTCTTACCTTGAAACCAGTACACAGATTACCTTTTATAGTGGTCATGGAAATACAAGAAAAGGGAAAAATACATGGATTGTTTACATCATGCAATGTGATATTCAAATCTTCTAAGTCAATCCCTTGATCACGTTTTTATTCTCCGAATGAATTGAAATTAGCTGTGGATCTCCCCCTAATATACCTTCCATATGTTGAATCATATCAATTATGTAATACTAATAAAAAAAAATTAATTAATTCCTCTGAAACTAAAAATTTTGGCTAAAATACTAAAAAATTGAGAGATGATCATGATGATTTAATTAATTTGAATATATAAAAAAGATTATTGTATACATTTTAAAATAAATTGATTAAGTATATTTTTTATGGCACGTTTAGTTAGGAATTTAAATGTAAGACATATCTACTAATTTTATATTTTATCTTAATATTTTTCATATTGCTATATTTTAATTTTATGAGAGATTGAGAGTATATACAATAAAAAAGATATATTTTGTATAGTTGTGTTTGTACCATATCGTGCCTATATCCATACATTATAGATCACACCTAATGTTATAAGAAGAAAATGACTCGTCAGTACCACGTCCACGCAGTTTCCAGTCAGTTCATATATGTCCACTAAGGACTGCTCATTGTAGCGCAGCGGTCCCGGACAGGGCGATCCGTGCGGTTCACATTCCGTGGAAGAGAAGGCCCATATTGATCAAGGCCCATATTGATCAAGGCCCAAATTGGAGGTCTATAGCTGTCGAGTACGTGTGGATGGCTTAGGAAATAAATACATCCGGTGGTGGAAGTGCTTCGCGTGCTGCCCGTGAGTGTGAACAGCAGTGGCTCGTACTTGGCTCAACAAATTAGTGTGTCTCGAGCCGCCTCCACCTCTTCTCCCTCACCGTCCGGACCCGGTCGCCTGCTTTCCTCTCTCATAAATACAGTAAAACCTCTATAAATTAATAATTTTGGGACCATAAAATTTTATTAATTTAGAAAGATATTAATTTATCGGTAAATTAATATTTTATTAATTAAAAGAGAGACTTTTTAAATTTAACAAATTTAGTACATATATATTGAAAATAAATGAATTCATATATGTTTCATTGATTATATTCATGCATCGACCAATTTTTTGTAACTAATCAAATATATTCATGTATAATATCAATTCATTGTATACAATTAACTATTATATTCATCGACGCATGTATCAATTCATTAGAATTACTTAAATATACATATTTACATTAATTTGTTGCATTTAAATAACTATTATGACCAATTAAATATATTCATGCATGATTAATAAAATATATACTATATAAATCTCAATATGAAAATAAAATAATTCATAACACCAACCATGTCTTCTCATCTAAAAGGCATCCAAAATCATCCATGAATGATCAAATGCGTAAAGCATTACAAACTTTATATTTTAGCAAATTACCATAATATTTATAATTGTAATATTTATACATTATTAATTTAGAGTTTTAATAGGACCTAATATTTATGAAGGAATTCTTCGAAAAATTGTTATCTTATTATCTTATCGAATTTGATGATTTTTTACAAGGCCCAAGTCGGGACTGAAAGATTTTATTATTTTAGAAAGTTTATTAATTTATAGAGGTTTTACTGTATTAATACTAATTGAGTGGTAGAAAGAGATATTTCAAGATCTTGTGTTCTGTCATTATGGCTTTTTCTGTGGCATTAATTATCACAAGCCTTTGATAAATGCAAGCACTTTAGAGCTCCATAGGTTGTCAAGTAATACACATTCTATATCACCCAGGTTGAAGAGTCTGGAAATTTTGCATAAAGAAGCAATAAACAATAGCATAATACTGCATTATGGGCGGGTATACATACAAACTGTTCAAATCTTGAACCTATTAATTGAAACTGTTGGATGTTTCTTCTAAACTGTTTTGATAGAGATCTAGTCCATCGGAACAAAATTTTGATGCATCTTTTTCACGATTGTCAAACGATCTTCACTAGATTTCAACACGGAAAGAGCAAGTTTTGCTACCGAGAGATCAACAAAGCAGCCAATCTTTTAGCACAAAATGCTACATTGAGTCAAAAATAAGAAGTAATATTAGTCCCCCGATATCATATTTTGATGAATATTGTAATTAATGATGTGATGACATTTTGGGCATAAAAGTCTATATGTACCAACTCTATCGTTATCATATGAAATACTACTGCTACTTCAAAAAGACTTGATTAATATCATAATAAAAAACATTGACGCAGCAGGTCTAACATTGACACACCTGGGGCTTTCTAGGGACATCTCCATAATAGTTAAACCGCTTCACTCTCTCTCTCTCTCTCTCTTCTCTATTTTGTGCTTATCTTAATCACCCGACTAGAAATCCACCACGCGATCACACAGTATCACTATTTCTGATTGAAACGGAGTAAACCCTCTGAAGAACACCAAGAAAATGGATGGAAAGAAGAAGGTGATGGTGGCAATCGACGAAAGTGAGTGCAGTCACTATGCTCTGAAGTGGACCCTCCAGAATCTTCGAGACACCATTGAAACCTCCAACCTTTTCATCTTCACCGCTCAACCTGTTGTCGACCTCGGTTATCTTTACGCTTCATCTTATGGTGCTGCACGTATGTATCGCATCTCCTTGATTAATTCCCCGTCAATCATCTCTTCTTTCCTTGTCAAACTAACCTGATCAGGAATATTCTCATGACAACTTTTGTTTAATATTTGCAGCTGCTGAATTAGTTAGATCTATTCAAGAAAACCATAAAAGAGTTGCCGAGGCTTTGTTAGAGAAAGCAAAGGAAATCTGCAGTGAATATGGGGTAAGTTCGACCTGTTTTGATCTTTCCTTTCTCCCAATGTTGTTCAGTTTATATCTTCTAATAAAAAATATATATATCAGGTAGCTGCTGAAACATGTACAGAAGTCGGAGACCCTAAGGAGGCAATATGCAAAGCTGTGGAAAATCTCGACATACAATTACTTGTGCTCGGCAGTCATGGTCGCAAAGCTTTACAGAGGTTACTTTAAATACCGTCACTTGCTTTTATTTCTCTTTTTCATTATACAGGCTTTGTCCGTGGATCATAGTACGTACTGATGAAATGAGCATCCATCTTTCCCTGTTTTTCAATAGGGCTTTTCTTGGAAGTGTGAGCAATTATTGCGTGCACAATGCCAAATGCCCTGTTTTAGTAGTGAGGAAAAAGGAGTGAAATACGTAGTCTCCAGGCATCCGGGGACAGACTCCAAGCGTGCGGGGTGGGGATGCATGCTTCTATATATGTCGAGAGGAAATTTGATGATTTTAATGAATAAGCATATTGTAATCCTGATGTCGTTTCTCTTCTGTATAAGTCGCTGTTGTGTGGAATGCTACGTATAACTCTGTATTTTCGAGATCCTTCGATATCATTGTACTTTCGAGATCTATCAAGATTATTGTATTTTTGTGATTGGATATATATTTATTACTTGCCTAAATATTCAACACTTCTTTTAGGGTTAATTATACCTAGCCTCCTATACAAATATAAAATGTAATTTCATATTTTTTAGATGGTCTAGATAAAATTAACTTTTTTTATGATTATTTTTTAGGAGGACGATTTAATCAATGCATATATTTAGGAAGTGATTTCTTATAACAAAACATTAAAATCACTCCTTCAGGATCAGTGGTCCAAGTTGTCATTCCTGACTGGAAGCAAAGACGCTATTCTGCATTGTTGCAATTAGAGATCATTGGAAGCTATTAAATCGTTATTAACTGATACTAGTATATGCGGCGTATAACTAATTTTATTTTTAAAAATTATTATTTTTTAAAAATATATATTAATTGAATAAGTTAAAATATTTTTTGAAAATAGAAGAAAGTTATGAAAATTATTATGAAACATGTCAGGAAAAAGTCGAAAATACAAAAAAGATACTATTAAATTGCATAAAGATATAAAAGGGAAAAAGGTCAATTCATGAATATATCATCCCTTTAATCATGATTTGACTTTATCAATAAATTATTTTTCATGCAAATTTAAAGTTGATTTTACTTTATTAAAATCGATCAATTTATTTATTTAAGGTGTATAATTTTATTTGTTATGAAATAAAATCGTCGTAAATAATTATTACTGGTCATAATTAAACAAAAATTATGCAAAAACTTAGTTTATCCACTATGAAAAGAGATAAATGCAAATTATCCCCCTGAACATTGGAAAAGGGCAAAAATAACCCCTAAAAATATAAAAGGGCAAAAAGCCTCCCCAACCTTTTAATAAAGAAGCATATTACTCCCTTCACTAGGCAATGTAGTTCATTCACCCATTTTTGCGGCTTATCTATTTTGTTTGTAACCGGTCATTTTTACACCTTACAGACACTTTGAAGTTTGAATGCACACATACGTATATATAATGTTGCATGTTATAGTAAAGCCAGTCATTGCGACTTATAATAACTGAACAACAAAAAGCATATAATTAACCCATAATACATTTTCTTGATTTCTTCGAACTGCAAAGACTACAATTTATTCCTTACAACATTATTTTGCATCTCATATAAACTTCATAGACCACATGAGTTGGTACATTTATTTAATCTGTGAATTTAAGGAATGACAGGAGAGTAAGTGGTGGTGATGGATCAATTGGATCTGGGGTAACACAACTCACTGATCTCAGCCAGCATCTCAGGAGGAATACGCATTGGGCGATAATTCTTATCAAGCCAAACTGTGGTAGCTCTCGCCTCCAGAATTGGCTGTAGAATATCCAAGAGTTAATCATATTTAAAACCCATTTGATTAAATTTTATTTAAAATATTATATAGATATTCTAAAAATTTATTAATTATATTAACATATATGATTAAATAACTCGAATTAAATTAATTTGTTAAGAAATAAGTCGGAATTATTTTTTTCAAAAAGATAATGTAAACTGCATTGAGCTACCGCCTCATATTTTAGAAGGACTTACTCAAAGAGATTTATGTACTTTTTGCTTTTTTATTCATTTCTCACATACCCCCTAATATCCAATTTAAAGGATCTCTCTCTCTCTCTCTCTAAAAAGTAGTACATCCAAAGACAAATTTGAAATCGTTTCTTATTTTCTGAAACTTATCATTTTTTCTTCAATAATCATACTATCCATCCAAATATTGTGATGAAGATCCAAATTTCTTATTAAGTGATATAAGATTATTGTTTTAAAAATATGATAAATTAATATTATAATATTTTAAGTTTGCAGATATCGTAGGTACGTGTATTATAAAATTTATCCAAAAATCCAGTTTTGTCAATCTAATTTTGCTCTTATTATTTTTTCCTTGCGAAATTCAAATTGGATTTCAAGGTTGTAAATAATGAACCTCTTTATTTGGAAGCTTGACGATGGATTGCACAATGAATAATCGAGTCTTGGACCAACCAGGTATCCTGTTCTTCACCAAAAATCTGTCTCCACCCTATTAACAATAAAAAAGAACTATGAGAGACGAGGCATGCATGACTAGGTAGGAATTTATCTTTTTTCTTTTTTCTTTTTTTGGTCATTAAAAATGTTCGATATAATTATTATATCATAAGATCAATTAGGAATAAATTATAAATTAATTTATAAGTATTAACTATCAACAATCAATCAACTATTATATTATAGAAGCAATGAAGTTAATTCCGACATATATTTGCAAAAGTTCCTATTGTATAATGCATCTTTATACATGCTATATTTATAAAGATGACATCATTTATTTTATTTAAAAAAAAAATTTGTACGTATAAATTACAATCAACTTTCTCAAAATTTGGTATAATTATAAATACACCTTGTTGTTTGAGAAATTACCAATATATCTTCCTGATATTAACGATATTCTAACAATTAATTAGCTCAACTCGTTAGTCTTCCTTAAATTTTCATCTATATTTTATAGTAAATTGACCAAAATACCCTTGTAGACTTTTAAATTATAACTTATTCTTTTAAAAGAAATTAGACTAAGTGGATAATTTCTTTTTTTTTTTTACCATTTTTCAGATATTTCTATCCACCTCATCAAAAAACATTATAATTTTATAATTTATTTATTAAAAAGAAAAAAAATACAAAAAAGGACAAAGTAAACAATTTCAAACCTTCATCCAAGGATTATATAATTTTATCAAGCATTTAGAGGACATTTATAATTTTTCAAACAATAAGATAGTATTCGTAATTATACCAAATCTCAAATAAACTATTTGTAATTTACCCAAATAAAAAAAAATACCATAAGATCTAGAATAGAAAATTCAATGTATTCTTTTACGTCCAAAATCTACTTCCCATATATTCTGCCTTATGCGAGAGAAACGAAAACATAGAAGTTTGCAACAAATGCTTAAATATTGCAATCTTAAAATTATAAATCGAAGTAGGTACGTGAAAGAAATATAATTTCATACTGATCATACCATTTGTAGTTCATGACTAGATACATATTAACGGGTCGAGTTCGAAAACTTTTATTCAAAGTAAATTTAATATACTTATCATATGATTGATTATTTTTCATAAATTATAATCAATCACAATACAAATATATTACACTTGTTATATAATTGGTTTAAGTTTAATCAAATTCTATTTGAGTTAGAGTTTTTCAATAAAGCTTAACATATTCGAAAACCTTACCCTCAAAGCCGCAATAAATTTAAATGATAACTCTGTTGTAGCCAATGAGTACCCACTGCCGGAAATCACATTCGGATCTGCGCTGCTACATTCTCTCATCATTTCATGACGCGCTGTCCGAATTAAACACACACGACACGACACAACAACGTCATACTAATTAGTATAATTATGTGTGGGAACAAAACTCTTGAACAGATTGAGCAAAAATGAAGAATTTGGGGAAGAAAATATTGATTGAAACATATGAATAATATCACCATGTTGGCAGTAATTAGCATAAACTGCATTGTTAACAACCCCGAACTGATCGATCTCGTAGTCCCGTACACTGAGTTCAATTTCATGTAGCCACCTACATACAGCACACAACAAACAATATATAAAATAAAATTCCATGTTTTGGTAAGAATTAATGAATAGTTATTGAGTGTTTAATCATATATTATAAGTTGATATATGCAGGAACCTGTCAGCTTTCGATTCCTGGACAGGATGAATAACTGTTGATAATTGGGCACGATTGACGTGGAGACGTGGCCTGGAAATGGCAATAGACTTTGGCTGAGGATTGTTGGGATTGCTAAGTGAAGGTGATGTGGGAATGGTGTTTGGGAGGCAGGCGAAGGACAGTGACGCTGACATTTTCCCGATGTGTTTTAAAATTAAGCTTGCACGATGATGAAGTTTGTAATGAAATAGATCTCTTTGGTATAGATTCTTTTAAGTTGGAACATCTATTTTATAGATGTTTCATCGCATCCAAGGGCCCACTAATATTAGTTGTTCTTTCTTTTTTGGGGTTTGGATATCCGACGGATTTATCATCTGAAATTATATCTTTTTTTATAAAAATGATGAATTTACATTATATAATACATTAAATATTGAAACTATCAAATATTTCAAAATAAATAAACGGATAATAAATAATAAACTATAAAATTATTATGTAAGTAGACAGACTCCTTGTACATCATTGAAAATATGTAAAACATTATTGAATATATCAATAATTTTAAAATAAATAAAGTAATAAAAACCATAAACTACAAACTATTATATAACTAACATAGAGACCCACCTAAGACTCAATTCCAAAATATCATATAAATGTAAGAATTCTGTGGATCTCCATCTTTTACCATTAATGAAAATACGACCTCATTCGTGTTTCTTTCGCATTGGTGTGACTTCTAGAAAAAGAAGAAGCTACACTACTATTACAGTAATTATGGAAGTCACACACCTATAAATGATATGTACATCTTCTATACTACAAGATACTATAATTTATTGCTATTTAAAAAAAAAATATTCTCTCTATTATATTAATTCTAATGCGAGTTAATCAAAAAATATATCTGATAATGTTATTCCTCCATAATCACAAAATTATCAAATAGGGCAAAGATATGTGTAATTTTCATTGAGCAGGTCGTACCCAACTCGATCAATCTGGAACCCCGAAATGATAACCATGAAAGCCTTCACCATCCAAGGACTCTCAAAGTGATACGTGGCTTCTCACGAGCTCTGACAATTGGCTCTCTAGCAATTGCTCCATTTAAAAAGGTATGTATTAATTACTTTGAGATCGAGCTATGCAGCTCCATTGAACTTCAAACAAAATCTAATTTAAGTATAAGAAAGTTTTAGTTGAAGGTCACCTTAACAAAACTAACAACTTGTGTTGTGAGTCAATCCCTTCATCCAGCTCGAGGATCTCAAATGGAACCCTGCTAACATGTATAATTGTTAGATCATCAATAATCTTGACCAGAATCAAATTCAAATTTTAATATTGTTTAAAAAAAAAAAGAAAGAAAAGAAATCCCACTGCATGAATTAAAGTGTGTAGCTAATTATCCCAATGCTGCCAAGAGAACTTCGGTCCTATCAGGTTAATTCCAATTCTCAATACACACATCATGATTGATTTAATTATCCTACATTATTTAGTTAATTACTATAAAAATTTGTTATGTTGTATGGGTGAAATTAAAAGCGATTTGTTTACGTGCGTGCAATCTATATGTAAAAGTTTAACAGTAATGCAGATGTAACTAATATTAATTCATCCATGCATGAAATTTCAGTGTATACAAAAATATATAAACATAGGCTTTTGTTCCTCGAATTGCCCGATGACTATATGTCTAGGTTACCTAATTAATTAAACAGAAAGTGCAAGCTGAGTACTTCAGGACAGGCAGCTGAAACTACAGTGGTGGCGAGTGAGGGGCGCTGCTCTCCTATATAGGGTTGGTAAGTTTTGGCTCTCTCTCATAAAGTTATGACGAATTATAGCTAACGAGTGTTTTAATTTATTGTTATATGTCCTCTGCTATAATTATTCAAAATGGTGTTTGACTGATTGATTCTTAGAGTAGATGGATAGATGTGGAAATGAATGTGTGAACTCATGTACAATATAACATATATATATATATATGGATATTTTACTAGAACACAACTTGCCGAACTTTTCATTCATTTATAACTGATTAGTAGCATTATCTTCAACTACATGTAAGAATGACACGTATTTGTTTTTTATTTTTTTTAAGAAAAAGGAAGTGTGATATTTTAATATAATGTGATTACGATAAGGATAAGATGCAAAGAATTAAAATACTTGCTTTATCTAATCATGTTAATCATAATATTAACAAATAAAAGAGTAAAAGTTATTATATTTTGATACATGAGTTTCGTTATTGATGTTATTTTAATAATTGAATAATTTGAAATGACTCAATTAGTATTCAAATGTCAATTTTCTGTTATCTTTCTATTGCAATGACCTTATTAAATAAATAATTAACAAATATACCAAAGAAAAAATTTGAATAAACTTCAACCAATATGTTTTCTCTTTATTTGGACAAGACTTTCAAATTTTATATTTGATTATCAAACTCGATAATAATAATTTTTTGTGTTATTTTTTGCTGACTTTTGTTGAAGAACTTTAACTACAATGCTAATTTTTGTATTGAAATTGACTAGATAAATCTAACTTGAGAATTAGTCACGTTCATTGAACATATATGTATAAATATATATATATATATATATATAAATATATTTGATTCAATGAAACGATTATTAATATACTGAATAAGTAAAGCAGTAAAGTGCATGACCTGAGTTGTATACCGGCAACGCAGCACCAGATATACCAATCATTCAATGACACTACCATCAGTCAGTTCGCCATCGTCATCCAGATGTTTCATAAGGTCTTCTTCAAGATCCTCCTCCAGTTCGTTTGGTATCATTTCAGCTAGCTGATCTATATGCTCTCTGAGGACATCTACATCGTACGAAGTTGCTAGTTTTCTCGTTAAAGTTGTTCTGGCTCAACCTCGTGTTCCGCCATCAGAGCTTCTATCTCTTGTCGGAGAATTGAGTTCTTCCGACCCAACTCGTCAGC
>NC_026145.1:9916546-9929823 GCF_000512975.1 Sesamum indicum
GGTAATAGGCTTGTTTTAATACATCGTTCCATAATTCCTCCGTTTCATCAAGAATGTCTCGTAGTTGTTGTTGTAGTTCAACAATCAGACTAGTGAAACGTTCATCAGGATTTGACGACACAGAAGGCTAGGTCTGGTCGGAGACGCCATCTCAACTAAATATCAACACTTAACCGAATTGCAGTAAAAATGCTTGTCTTGAAGAAATTAAACACCCTGTGTCAAATGTTTCAGGTACAATGTTATTTCTCTTAAGATAAGAGGGTTTGTGTTTGTTCAGTACACCACTACACTGACGAACACCTTGAAAAATACTTAGTAGTCGTTTTATGGAAACTTAAGCTCAAAAACTATGATTTGAGAGCAAACACAGAGAGACGAGAGAACTTAGAGAGCTCGAGTGGTGTACTCGGAATGCTCGGTGTTCGGTGTTGGTGTGTTGAGAATGAAGGAGTTGCGGCCTTTATAGGCACTCCTCACCCAACATCATTAACCTCGGCATTAAACAGGACATGAATGTGCTCTTGCAATCGTCAGAAAACAATCGGGAAGGGTTGAAACTGCCGGCGGTTACAAAATGGCCAATCAAGACTTTTAAATGCTTTTAAAGCATTTTGATTGAAAATTTTCATATTCGGTTAAACTCAAATGTTTCTGATACAAAAAGATATATTTTGAGACTGAGATATTCGCCCTCACATCCTTGTCTGGATCTGAAGTCTGGACAGGTTGGGGGAGGCACGCATGTGTAGTGCAACCCCATGTTGAAAAATCTCCATAATACTTCAAACACAAATATGAATTTGAACTTAATATAAAGAGTTTATTGAACTTCCTATGTGGGACTAAGAAGTATGAGTATACCATACTCATCCTCACAACACTTTATATACTTATCAATTCCTTTACTTTTTCCATCATTTTCCTATATGAGACAAACCACTTTTTCTTTTGCTTCTCAAACAAATCTATGGATTTCTTCATATAATTTAAAAATTACAACAATCCCCACAAATCTAAAGATTTGAACTCAAGTTTCTTTAACTTGCTTTCAACAATGGTACCGTTTGATTTGAACCGTTGTCTGAGTTATCTAATATCAACAATCACCAGGTCAAATGGAACTAAGTCTTGAATTTAAGCTTATGAGTGTGACATCGTCTATCAGTAACAATAAGCCACCGGTTTTGTATTGATTTTAGGGTTGACACTTAGGTCATGTGACATGATCATGTTCATGAATGCTTTCAGGAATAACCCAATTTCTTAGTTGTGGCCAAACAACTGCATTCACGTAGTTGGGCTTCTCCAGAGATACACTTCTAGCATCTTGTTTAAAAGACTTACCTTATTCAGAGTTAAACACTTATTGTACTTTATCAACATATTCTAAAATTATAAATACAGACTTTTAGATACAAAGTATCAGTTTATGCTCTGACATACCGTACGACTTGTTAATACAATATTGAACTTTCTTTGTGGGATCTTCACTTAGAAGGTTGGATTGCTACAAAATTATATCACTGATAGATCTTCCCATTCCCAATTTGGATTTATATACTTGTGGCAGATCCAATCATTTCGTCAAAAAATCAACCACATTGTCCTTTGTTCCCACAAAGTCAATGCCTATTACTCAGTCTGACACTATTGCCCTTATAGACTTTAGTCTAACTTGGATGTGTTTTTTGGTCTTTTGGTTGTATTTACGATTCCGAACCTTTGCAATTGTGATTTGACTATCACAATGTACAACAATAGGTACAAGAGGCTAGCTTACAATGAGAAGTTGTTATAACAACCCACATAGCCATTCCATCTGGTACCAGGCGTATGCAATGCACATAACTCGACTTTAAAAGTAGACTGGTTATCAAAGTCTTGTTTCCAGACTTCCAAGAGACTACGCCCCCACCTATGGTAAAAACATATCCTAAACACCCGTTGCTACCGAAGTTTTTGGCTATCCAATTAGCATCACTATATCCCTCGAGAATAGCAGGGGATCTGCCATAATATATGGTCAGTACACCATGCTCTTCAGGTACCTTAATACCCTATCCAAAGCTCCTCAATGGGTTCTATCAGGACAACTAGTGTATCTAGCCAGTTTTGAGACAGATAGGATATATCTGGTCTCATACCATTTGCCAGATACTTCAAACTCCCAATAATTTGGGAATACCTTAGTTGTGCAATCGGAACACTACTTATATTTTTTAATAGAGCTACAAAAGAATAATAAGGCGTCTTAGCAATTCTACTGTTTTAATAACCAAATTTTTTAATTATCTTCTCAACATAATGAGATTGATGGAAGTTGCACTGCACGCGCGGGTGGTGCGATTTGGGGACTTTTTGGCGTCCTTGCATGATTTTTTGTTGTCTTTATGACTAAAATGACCCTATTATGACTATATAATAGTTTTTTAGCATTTTCTTACTTCTTTTTAGCTAGTTTTGAGTACTTTTTTTTTGGCATTTTCATCTCTCTAAAAAATTAAAAATTTTTATTTAAATATATTTATTTAAAAATCCAAAAAAGAGTATATAAAATTTTAATATTTTATAAATTTAAATGAAAAAATTAAATTAGAATCACAATACAAAATTTAAAAATATTAAGAAATATGAATATTAATTAATTATAAAAATTATACATTATTAACCAATTTAAATTATATATTAAATAAATTATATTTAAATTTAAATTAATGTTATAAGTATTGAAAATAAAAATCTGATACCTTTTTATTATTTTTAAAGTTTTGAAGATATTTAAATAAATTATTTAAATTTAATTCATTTCAAATTTTAGTCATTTTTAACTTTTAAATTTAAAAATTAAAAAGAAAAATTGCTATGGAGGCGACCACTCTCGCCAAGATCTGCGCTAGGCGACGTTGCCTTCGCTCCCAATTTGGGTAGCTCATAGTCGCCCAGCACAGATCTGGGCAACCGCAAATCCCCCAAATTCGGTGGCAATTATGTTGGGGCACAATTAGTCGGAGTGGAGGTGGGGGACGAGTGGAAGGTATAATTTTATTTTTTACAATATATATTTAAAATTATCAAATCTAAACTCTTAATTTTTTTTATAAATATAAAATCTAACACTTAAAATTAGTTGGTTAAATCTGACGGCTCTCATCTAATCAATAAAGATCCAACGGTTATTAAAATAATGAATAATGTGTAAGATGTAAGATGTAAGGGCATAATAGTTATTTTATCAAAAAATTAATATCGTTAGTCATATTTAATGGAGACGAGCAATTGAGATATATTTAAGAAAACATAACGAATTTTTTTACCAATTTCTAAAACATAAAGGAGTTTCTTGCTAAGTCTAAATACTGGGAGGTACTATGCAGTTTGGCCAATTTTTATGCAATTAATGTAGAACGCCATCCCCCTCCCCCCATATCTAAAAGAAAACCAAAACATGACAACACTTGTATTCTTCATGAATCTCAGGGGTAATCAAATCTCACAACAATTGTTAATTGTATGAAAACATTTCAACAAACACTTTTACTGCTTAAAACATATCATATCAACTATAATCGTGTTATATATATATATATATATAATATTTACACATCAATCAACTATCATTGTTATAATTTTGTCTCACCATCAGCATAAAAAAAAAACAAAAATTATCATTTCAATTAAACTATTTTTCTTACTGAGATAAGATAAAATGAAATGACAAGCAATCGTAACCAAAGTTAACATGTCTCCAATTACCAACTTGGGGCTAGCTACTTGTAATTTGGTAACCCAGTTCGTTGGAAATCTCGTTTGAGAATCTTCATAGATAGTTATATTAGGTGGGCTCTAATATCATGTCGTGGATTCAGATGGACTGATCCATTGCTATTTGGAGAGTAAGTTAAATAAATCCTATAATTTAGCTTCATTCTCTAATGAGCTTAATTTTCTAAAATCATTACGGAGCGAAAGCAATAAAATTTAAAAGAATAACTGAAAAAATCGTTTTCAATACTAAAAAAAAAAAAAGTCAATGTTGGTAAGAAAGAGTATTTTACTTTTGAATGAATTCTCATAATAGGACTTGTAGGTAATAATAAAAAAATATTTCTAACCTGATCCAACAGGCTTATAATAGGCTATATTTTGGACAATTCAAAAATTATAAAACTCGACCACAAAATGTCCTGACACTAGGGATAACTTAAAACCTCAAAATTCGAAAAAAAATATATAAAAGATGATTAAATTTTGCTGAAAATAAAAAACTTTAAAGAAATGCTCGTAAAAGTGGTCAAACCAATAGAATTTCTGAGTGACCTCAAAGCATCATGGTAAGAGGGTTAGATTTTTCTCAAAAAGATTATTGTACTATGCATAGTCCCGTAATTCAATCCAAATTAAAATTTTATCTCCGTTTGAACCACACATTTTTTACTCACTACATCTTGAATGCAAAGCAAATACACATTCTTATTCTACATCAAATCAACAGTAATTGTATAGATCATTTCTCATTACCAAACTATGTTTAGTTTCCCTTTATTTATACTGTTTAAGTTTGTTTTTCCAATATAGAATATTTTGCTTTTCCGGCTCTTGTCTTCTTCGTCTTTCTTCTTTCATTAACAGTAATTGTACTAAATCCTATGAGGGGTAGATTTGTGTGCACGTAGTTGGAGGGGCACTCATGGCCACGAACGCCTCTAAGTGGCCACCCTTGCATACACATAATATCCACAGCTCTCTAGCAAGTGTTGCACAGAACATTCGAACTGCCTATGTAAAATATCGTCCACGTAAATATTTCTCTTTAGTTTTTCCGAATAACAAAGCATTGTGTAGTAAAAGAATCGAAACTAAATAGTTGTGTCTTGGACCTTTACCAATATGAATACAGTGGTGAGGTGGGAAATTTGCTTTAATCCTATCAAATTTTAATTAATTAGATGGTAAATAAAAATATTTAATTCACAATTAAATTATTATAATAATCATTACTAATTAAATAAATACAATAATATTAGTACAATTAATTCTCACAACTTATTATTCTGAGGACGAGGATGGATTGAAATTTACAAGCAAGAATTTTGGTAAGAAATATTATCGGGTATTGAAAAAATTACAAGATAACAAATTTTTCTTCTTAGTCAAGTAGAAATTTTGTGGTTCTAATCAGTAGAGAGAGATTAAAAATGAAAATGTTAAAAAACTTATTTTTAAAACACATTAATGTAAACTTTGATTATAATTTTATTATTAGGCAAGACAATTTTAGACTTAAAATTTGATAGGCTAATAGACACAAGCCGAAGCCAAGCCATTTCGGCCGCTAGAGCTCGATGGACTTGTCTTCATTCCTGCGTGAATATATAATTTATTTTTAATAGGAGTTTTGTTGTTTTTTTTAATATATTCCGTGGTTAAAAATATTAATATATTATATTAAAATTTGAGTTTGGATATATTGAATAAAGTGGGAGAGAACTGAATCTTATAAATAAATTTAGAAAAAAGAAAAAAAAAAGAATTTTACTAGTCCATGGAAAGAACTGAAATCATACAGAAGTTTCCAGACAAGATAATCTTAATTAAGATGTTCGTAAGCTGGAGAACATACAAAGTAGCTATATATATAGGTTTCTTTTTCTTATGATCACTTACCGCCCATATAATTGGTCGGTCGTAAAAGACAAAATTAGGTATGTGAAGATCAAGACAAGGACGTGGGGAAATAAAAATATTTCTTTTTCTTTAAATAAAACAAAAAGAAAAATATTTGTTGATATAATATATTTGCAATGACCTGACAATTTTAATTGGTGAATTCCATTTTACCACCTTGCACTATGATTTTACTAATTTGAATGATTTTACAAATTGATTATAAGACAAGGACGTTGTGATGATTTTACTAATTTGAATGATCACAAATTTTTCATTACGTATTTCTTAGAATAAATTGATTATGTATAATTCTGAAGCCATGTATTTTGATTAAAAATTTAGATATAAGACATGCTTATTTTATGTTTTATCTTAATCTTTTTTTATATTACATATTTTTTAATTTTATGAAAATTTAAAAATATATAATAAAAAAATATATACTATATATAATTATACCTATACCATTTTGTGTCCTAATTTTTTAAAATTTTTTATATGACGTATCTGTAACCACGCATTATAACATTATACTGACGAGAGAGCAAAACTACATTTTTATATAATATGACTGTATTAATTAAAGTAGAGGACATAAAGTTAAACAAACCCTAATCTAGTTTTATTTATTTAAGAGTCGGACCACATTTTGATTTAGTTTTTATTCCATTCATTGCATGCTTACATCGTTAATTAGAAAAAAGATGAGAACCCCAACTACAATTAATCATTTATGAGATAGATTGTTAGGTCTATTTAATTCTTTAGGTAATTAATTAATTAATTTGATCCTTGGATTGGGCGACTCATATTTAAAAGCAACCCCGCGTCCAAACGACAACCATATCATCCCATCCATAGCTATATATATATATATATATATATGTCCACTAAAATTCATGGAATTTTCTTTTTTTTTTAAATTCTTAAAAGAAGCTATATAATTAATTACATTGTAATTCAAATATCTGCATTTGAATTGAAGTAGTGGAAGGTATGGGGTTTAATTGCGTCAAAATTCTGGGACGTCCTAATATGATATATATGCATTAATTATAATTAATTAATTTCCGGGTAATTGGTGTGTGAGTTAATCCCAGCACATGCATGGATGGCCTGAATATGATCAAATTCAAAGGTTGATTAGTTCCTTACATAAGTCGGCGTGGATATGATTGGATTGTATTTTCTATTTTAAATTTTGTTGTATCTTTTATTTTAATTAAATATACACGTGATGTGTATAAAATTTTTATTCTAAAAAAATTAGATAACATAATTTTTTATACATATAACACGTTTATGTTAATTGGAATAAAAGATCGATGCAATGGGATTTGAAATAAATTCACATACACAAGTTGACGGAGAAAAAAATCTAATTAAATTTAAAGCTTTGAATTTAATTATACGTCAAACAAAAACAATATGAATTTATTAGTAACGATGGACTTTTCTTGAACAACGAATTCAGGTCTTTGAAAAGTATAATATAAAAGGCCTAAGCAGAAATCAATTCATCAAGTCAGAGGATATATGCATGCATGGTTGATTAATATAGGATGCTTGTGAAGACTTTGACATTCACTTCGGTCATATTTTCCTATTCAACTTCCAAAGTTAGAAATATATATTTGTCCCCTTTAAAATTTATTCTTTTTCATTTAATTATAATGTTCTAAGCTAAAGTTTGCTTTTTTTCTTAATTTTTTTCAGCTAAATGGTACGATATATATATTTTTTTAAAAAAAAAACTCATCTACTATGAGTACTTAATAACATTGGATTAAATGCAATTTACTCCCTGTGTTATGTACAATAAGCAAAATATCTCCCTGTGAAAAAAGAATTAGCAAATTATCCCTTTGTGTTTCAAAAAATTAATGAAGGAAATTAACCCCTAGCAATGATTTAAATCGGGGAATAATTTGCTTTTTTTTTTCAAAACACAGGGGATAATTTACTATTTTGTTTTTCATAGGATTTATTGCTCAATTTTTATATCAAAAGAGGGTAAATTGCATTTTTTCCTAATAACATTATATATCTTTTGGGTGAATTCCGAACATTCATTTAAAAGAGGTATGGATATTTTATTTTATTTTATTGAAAAGTACATCGAGTGGGTTAATAAACTCACATGAAAATAAATTGATATTACAATAAATTAATATGGAGCGAGATAAGTATATCCATTATAATAACATTAATAAATTTATTTTAATTGAGACAAATACCAATCGGACTCAAATCCATGAATTCGATTTTATTAATGAGAACTCATAACCACTGGAATAATGTACTAGGATGCATAAATGATGTCAAAAATTTTCTTCCATATATTATACACACATAATGTTTTTTTTGGCGGTGTCATATCAAAATTATTGTTGCAGAATGGACCCGAATCATTATTACTATATAAGAGCTGTATTCAGCCTGCCTATATATATGGTGTAGACAAGGAAGAAATTTATTATTAAATTAAATCCCTCTTAATTAATTACATTTTACATGCTAATTAAAAACGAATAAAACTGTAAAATTTATTGTATTCTTCAATCAAATTAAACTTCCAACACGTAATCCATATAGACACTCTATAATTGAAATGAAATAAGGGTAAGCCCTCCACGCAAATGACACAATAGGAGTTTGAAATGAGTAAACACCATAAAAAAGTAACTTAATAATTATACAATTTTTTTGTATCAAATTAATTAACAAATAAAATTAATTTAATATTAGTTTTCCATAATTTTTTAGTACAAAACCATGAAGTCTCCTGCATTACTTTGCAGTGATGACAATAATTCATCACACCCAACAAAATCATTATTGTCTCGGAAGATCCCAGAAAATAAAAAGAAAGAAAAAAGTAAAATAAAGTTATAAGAGTTGCAAGAAAATAGGTGATGGTGTCCCACAAGCACAAGCAATGGACACTTGCAACGTGGTGAAATGTGAGTGGTGAGAGGGTGTGAAGGATGAAAACCAACCACAAATTCGGAATTGTCATAAAATTGCTGAGTCAGGAGTGAGCTAGCTCTGCCTCTGCCTCTGCCTCTGCTGGTTGGAATCTCCTGACTAGGCTGCTCCACATCCCAATCCTTTTGTCTACCATTAGACCTTTTCTGCTCTTTCCCACGTGGCAAAGATTGTATGGTTATTTCCAATACTCACGAATAAGAAGTAGTTGGTATTATATATTAATATTACATGCCTTGCATGATATTTGTTATAAATATTATAATTATATTATTATTATTTAAATTATAAATATATTATGAATTAAAATTGTCTAATAGATATCTCTTGAAAGAATTTATCGTAATGGAGTATTTGTTAGATGATAGTCAATTTCAAGAGAACATTCGTGATTATAATAAACTTCAAAAGTTTCTATTGTAGCTTATTCTTTCTTTTGACATGTTTGTCTAGTATGATGCATGAAATAATTATTTTTTGGCCAACTAAAATAGCAAATGATGCTCAAGAACGACCGATTATTATTGAAAATGATCAATTTATTTTAAATAAAAACAAATTACATATTGCATTGTTTTGGTACATAACATTACATATACTTTAATTATTTAAAAAAAAAACTTATCTTATCTTTTGTTGAAAAAGAATTAAGACGGAGAGCCATTGACGTCAATATCACAAAGAATAATTCCATTATAGATGCGCACTAATTCCATTTTGTGAGAAACAGTGATGCCTGTTTTAGTGTATAAGACTGGTATTGCTCCTATTTTTCTCCAAAATCATATAATGACTGGATGGATAAAATTGGTCATTTTCCACGTGGTCAGCAATCTTTATCCTCTAACCCAATCATCTCCGACCAAATTAACATAAACTATCCCCAATTTTATTTCTTTTTTATATATCCAGTCTTTTCCAACCTCTCCACCTTTAGTTATTATATATATATCACCTTATTCCATCTCCCAAAACCTCTCCCCCTCCCATTTTCCATTTCTCTGTCATTATTGTCACCAAATTACACAGTTCACCAACACCAATTTCTTACCTTTTCTTTCTGTCAAGATCATTACACACACACACAAACAGTAGCTCTCAACCTCAGATCACATCTGTGTAAACCAAGAATCTGAGAAGATTAACTAGTAGGAAGAGGGTTCATTGATATCGAGATGGAAATTCCGGAGATAAATATGATAAGCGATTTCGAGGCAGGAATGAAATGCCTGCAAAACCCATCACTGATTTCCCGTTTCTTTCCATTTCCTGTTAACTTCTGGAAATGGGGTGCTCTGATTTTTGCGATTTTTGCTACTTTCAGCAGCATAATCAAGAGAATTAAGCTTATTTTCATCCGTTTTCATACTGTGAAACCTTCTTCGCATCTAAACGATGAGATTTTTGAGTTCAGCGAAGACGATGACATCTCCTTAGCATCTTCAGATGACGAACAAGAAGAAGGAGAAAGCAGCCCCACGACGTCGTCCCGACGTCAAAATCGCGTAGATGAAGATTTCTGCGTGAAGGGATCGCGTCTTTCTTTCAAAAATCATTGGCAGAATGGTCAATTGAGGCAGCGGAGGCGGCGGAGCGGCGGCGCTTGGTCCGAATTTACTTCTGGTAAAAATGTCGTTAAGCTTTGGGATAGTTTAGGTTTGAGTCTAGATTTCGATGAAGATCTATTCAACTATGATCCGAGAAGCGTAGTTTCAACCTGGGATTCTGATCAAAACCGAAAGACAAGCGAATTTTCAGCCGGCGTCTGGAATATTCCGGCTGCGCCGACCACATCTTCTACGGTAATTCTGACGGCGGAGTGTAACCGGAAGGGAGACGGCGTAATTTTGGGCGGTTATGATACAAGAATGCCAAGTCGTGTTCCAGCTATATATGCGGAGTGGAACTCTCCGGCGGAGAAAGTGGCCGGTTTCGCCACCGGCGGAGTTGGCAAGGTTTACGTCAGGGATGACGTGAGCAGGGTGATAACAGTTGGTGATGTGAGGAATGTGAGGAGGCCGTTAGAGAGTGTGAGAGAGTCTGACGGCGATACCTGGTGGGACGCTGACGCCGTTATTGTGGAGGAGGAATTTGAGGAGTCCGGATAAAACGTGTATCAGTTTAACACGGGATAGCTGGAAACAAACGCGACTACGTTCTGGTCTTGAGTTGACGAGGCCAGGTTTGTTATGATCTGGAAAGTAGAGAGCGCAAATTGTGGTCCAAAGATCACATTGTAAGAAATTCAGTGGAAGGACACTCTTGTCCCAATCTCTGTAAATACTTATTATTTCAATAACATTTTTATCATAATTTATCAACTTCAGTACTTCTTATAATTATTCTAAATTATTTAATTTCGTTGTTTAACGCATACCGTTTTATCGATTAAAACACAAATATGCAATTGCGAACAATTTAAAATATAAGTACTAGTTTAGTCCATTGAATTATTACAAGAAAACGTGGACACAATATTTTATTATTTATTCTGGGAACATTATAGAGAAAAATTGTCAATAAATGCAAAATACTTCATTAAAATTTTGAGAAGAAGTTGAGAAAATACCCTTGAAAGAGTCGCTGTTCAAAAGTTTGACAATCAAGATTAATTGATTGCAAGTACTTAGGCCAATGTGATAAACGAGTGATGAGGAGAGGTCCATCCCATCTAGAAAGGGTAAAATGGGTAGATTTTACTACACGAAATTCACAAGAAGCTACACCAATGACTTAATTTTCATAACTTTAAGCCTAAAATTTGCTTAATTATTTTTTTTAATCTTAAGCATATAGTTTATCTTTACGGGTAAGCAAAACAGATCTCGAGGAAGAGTGTTTATTTTTAAGTATTGGGATTACAGCATCTATTTAATTGCTAATAGTACAAGCAAGAATATGACGAAAACTTACCACTCATCTAAAATAATTACAAGATCGGAAAAATTTTCGTGTATCAAATGTAAAAAAAAATTAAAATTAGTATTTTATCATAATTTTACTGTTGTCGTAATTTAATTCTCATTATTCGATATTTTTATATTTCACATATATAATCTTTGTTATGAAATTTCACGTGTAAAGAAAAGAATCCGACCATAATTATAATCCTATACGTGATGTGTTTCTTTCTCTGTCCCGATATTTCTTGAGAAAACATTGCAAGAACACAAGCACGCCACGCAGTTTGATGTTAAACGAGAAGTCAATTTCCACGGTTGAGTGTGAAAACACGAAAGCCTTCAAAATTTCATGTTCCTGCAAGTAACACCGACGGCTCAAAAAGATTACAATTTTGTGCGTGTGAAGTGAGTTTTTTATACAACATTTTTGGCTGTTGCCTTCAATTTACACAACGATAATTCTCAATCATTAATCTTTGTCTGATCACGACAGCTTGCGAAAAAGCGGGCACATTGACTTAATTTTCGTTTTTTATGAACAATATATTATAGGAATTAATTAAATAGTAATTAGAGTTGTTTGTCGGGTTAGAAATAGTTTATTAATACTAACCCCACTGATTAATGATGGAGATATATACACATTTAAATTTCGTTTACTTTTCATTATTAGAGTTTATAAACCGCCCTAATACATTTAAATAAATGTTTATTTTACATCTAATTGAAAAATTCGATACCACTGTTTACTCAACCCACCTAGCATAATAAATATAGTACAATTAATATAGTTTTTTTTTTTTATTATCATGTAATCAAATAATTTATATCATAAAATAAACGGGTTGTTAAATATAATAAAAATGATTATGGTTCATGGCTGGCACTATCGCAGTGTTGGAGAGATTTAGGGAGTTCATGATTCGGTTTGATTTGGCACATTAATGCACTTGAAATTAAATATTATTGATGGTGATTTAAGGAATATTTTGGTTCATGTGGATGACTTATCTGATTTAATTAATTAATAAAGGAAATGCATTCTACGGAAAAAAAACAAAAACATTAAAAACCTCAACTATTTCACGCTGCAACTTTGTCTTTCATGTACACTTTTTAATTGTTTTTTCAAATAACCATAATTTAAATAACTTACATTTTTCTGAATCAACAGAAAGAGGACTTATTTTTTTATTTTGGGTAAAATACAATCTATTACTATATTATTTAGTATATTTAAATTCAAACACTGATTCAATACATCAATATTTTCGAATCGATGAACATATTCAAAAGAAAAGAAATAAGAAACTATTATATAAGTAAACTATGCATTCATATTCGTGAAAGTCAAGTCCATAATTTTTTAATCGTGAGGCCTTAATATTACTACACAAATAAAATCTCGTTGTCCAAAAAACAAAAAAAAATAAAAATGTCATTTTAAGACCAATAATTGAGGTTTCGATAAGTGAAGTTGTTTGCAGGTAAGGTGGGAAATCATTGAAATGTTTGTTGGCTAGTTGTCTCTTCTTCCCTCAATATTTGATCTGTCAACATTTAAGAAAATAATTATATATAAGTAAAGTCGTGAAGCTATATTTAAAGACTTAGGTAGTGAGATAATATTTTATTTTTGAGAGAATAACCACCAAATCACCAATAATCATTATGTCTCAACTAGTTAATTAATAAGAAATTTTATTTGTCAATTAT
>NC_026145.1:9929833-9984771 GCF_000512975.1 Sesamum indicum
GCGTCGCGTCATTGAATCAATTTCCCAACAAACACACCCTACTAATTTATATATTTCAGTTTATACTTACCCTATAGTACCACTCAACCGATTGCGGATTTAGCCCAAGATAAAATACCTGTCAATTATTAATCCAACAGAAGTCCAGACATACCCCAATTCAAACCCCGGCCCTTTAACATGGAGTACTTATTTTATTAATAATTAGTGAAGGTTGGGAGGGCCTAATTTTAAATAATGGATGTTATTATACATAAAAGAATTGAATAAAGTAGCAAAATTGGATATTATGCCATAGAGTTGGGTAGATGCATGGTAGCTTTTTTGTCTTCCTTTGAGAGGGAAATCCTAACACTGTACTTGGAAATTTGAGAATCATTGCACGGCATATATGTATTATTTCTACAAGTTGAAGCATAATTTGGCTTTACGAGGTAAGATAGAGTTGGAACAAGCAAGTTCACTCTCAAGAACTCAACATATTAATACATGTACTAATAGAGTTTATCTCGTTTGGATACTCTTTTCATGCACATACACCATATGTATTTCATTCCGTTCAGAAATTAGTATGCATTGATCTTTATGTAGACTAGTATTGTGAAGGTTATACACCTAACATTTAATTTTATTTATAGGCCTGTTATTATATGGGTTTCATTATTCCCAGACTCATATATAATAAATATTTATAATGATTGATTTTTCCATATTCTAATTGTATCGTATTCAATAGAATACTCATTGGATTCTAATAAATTTGAACCAAATGAACCCTTAGCCAAAAGTCCGTTCTTATAATATTGATTCAGGGCCTATTTATACTACTCAAAATATTTAATGTTGGACAAGGGGTGCAAATATCACTTGTACCCTCTATTACATATTAGTGACATACCATGACCTGTCGATCATTGAATGAAGGGTGGGAATAACTATTTTGCCTGGAGACAGCAGAATACAGTACCTTAGATTTCTACTATGGCGACGGCAGAATATAGTACCTCCTTGGGACACAGCGCCACATCACGTGGTGCTCTAGATTCAGATTTTATGCAGCTTCAATCATCAGATCACCCTGGAACGGTGATGGTGTAGGCATTACTCACTGGGAATAACTATTTTGCCTAGAGCAAAGCTATTAAGAGAGCTCTTACAACAAAAATGAAACTAGATTTTATCGATAAAACTGCAGGTTGACCACCTGCTAACACACTACGATTTCAAGCTAAGAGACAAAATTACAAGAAGAAACCGGTGCTTGATAAGAAGCACGTGGTGTGTGATCATTGTCAAAAACCAAGGCACACAAGAGATACGTGCTTTAAACTACATGGAGTACAAGATTGGTACAAGAACATGATTGATCAGAGGAAGAAAACTGGAGGAAAAGGAAGAGGTTTCAGAGCTCAGGTATCTGATGAATCACATTCCACGTTGGTTGAAGGGAGCTATCCTAACTTAGTTGATTTGGTACGAATGGAAATAAAGAAGTACATACAAGAAGAGACACCACTTGATCCTCTTAAGGTCAATTTTGCACAGCTCGACAATTTTTCAGGTAGCAGTACTATCTCCGCCTCTGTTATTTCTAGTACTTGGATAATCGATAGTGGTGCGACTAATCACATATGTGCAGACTTCCATTTGTTCCATTCTTATACTAAACTGATGGGTGCCGAAACTATAAAAAATAATTCCTACAACACTTGCGAAAGTGAGAGAGGGTCGATTCACAAGGACTGGTTTAAGTCGATTTCTTTAAAAGAAAAAGAAAATAGTTGGGGGGGGGGGATATTTGATAGTAGAGAGAAATAATTAAAAACTAAAATGAACTAGAAAGCAATTAAAATTACCATGCAAAGATATAAGAGGGGACTTTTTCGATTAAGATCAGGATCATGCTTGATTCTGTGAGTTGATCATTAATGCAAATATAAGACTTGTATAAATAAATAAATCAGTTATGGTCATTGGTACTACCGAACGACCTCACATTTCCTTACCATTTCGTCAGCCAAGGTACGATCGTCGGCTAGATCCCTAATTAACAGACAACCCTGAGAACATCCACAAGATTTAATCTATTAATAACATTTAGAATTAGAAAGGCCTGATTCTAATTAACAAGTTCCTACGAGGATAATTCATTTAAATTAGATCATGCATTCCCCATAACATAACTAACTATTTTGACATAATAAATTATGCTACGTTGCTACTAAGCATTGAACTAAACAAACAATTACATGGATTTGTAAAGTTCAATTAGCTAAGCAAACCTTCTTGATAATGAATAATTGACCACATTATTCATAAATCAGATGTTTGTAATAAAGGCACGGAGAATAACATGAATACTTATTCAACAAGTGTAAAAAGAGCAGATTAGATCTCACAACAAATTACGAATCAAACAATCATCATAACCTTAACAAAAAAATAATGAATTTAGCCGGACATGTTAATGAAAGAACACACTAAGAAGTTAAATTCCATTAACTCCGGCAACAAATTAAAACTAAAAGAGAGAGTATGAAAGTGAAGTAATTTATTGGATTCAAAGTATTCTCTTCAATTCCAAGTTGTGTTTGACAAATGGAGAAACCCGCCTATTTATAATAAAAGTCTCCTACAAATCTAGACATAGGGATAGATAAACACATGATTGGTTCTAAAAATATTAATAAACCATCAATTACGTATTTAAAAGAGTCCTTTCCGAAATTCAGCAAATCCTTTCTTTTTTCTCTTGCGAAAGTCATGTCTTTCCTTTCTTCATCCGTGTTGACCAAATCACTAAGCGTGGGCACGTTTAGTTAATCCCGAAAAACTGCCTTGAAATCTTCTCTTCCTTTTTTAGTGTCCTCAATATCCGTTTTTGGCTCGTTTTTGTCATCTTTATCCCATATCATCCCTTTTTAGCTGAATATGCAATAAATTTACAATATTATGAATATTTTTTGCTCAAAAGAGAGATTAAATTACTATAAAATCATAACAGTTTGTGCAGTTATCATAAACTCGTTGTTCCCTTAAAAATTTATCTACCTAATGGTCATACACAATCAATTTCTCATGTAGGGTCAGTACAACTTTCCTCCAACATTAAACTTACTCAAGTTCTTCACATTCCCACTTTTTCAGTTAATTTACTTTCAGTCAGGCAATTGTGTGCTTCTTTATCAATTCAATTCAAATTTCTAACTTCTACTTGCACTCTGCAGGACCAGAAGACTATTAGAACTGGGTTCTCATCTATCATCCCAAGAGGCCCAAGCCCTACTAACCCGATAAAAAAGAGGTATTATTAAACCTTTCTTTATCGAAGTAATCCTAACATAGCAATGTTCAGGAATAAGGCCTAATGGAGAGGCCGAAACACTAGACAAGGGAGAGACATATTACATAGATTCTATATGTTGAAGATTACGTCACTAAAAAAAATTTCTGACTTGGTAAGACTCATTCAAATGGTCATAACTCTTAGATAACTCTGAATCAAGTATGGATAACACCATTTTGAAGCTAACATCTAGAGGTTTCTGGTAATATATAGCCCAACTAATTGTGAAGCGCTCTAAATCTCTCTATAAAGTGAGTTTATTTTGCACTCAAAGGCGTAACTGATGGCACTCACATTCACCACTTTTCCTCCTAGAAACAACAAGGTTACAAGCTCCTTGTCATTTTCTCTACTCCATAAGCTCCAATACAAGAAAATGACCCAATAACTAAGAAAAAATCTGATGTTAAAATCAGCATCGAGTTAATTAACAAGTCAAATTATTTCTAAATTTAGCTACCATTTTTACGTCCAAGCACTCCATACTATTTGTTTTCATCATTATTTCATGTTTTTACCAATTTTATTGTCAAATTTAGTCGTTGACTTAAGTATTGAAATGCTAATTCCCTTTTAATCTTTGGACTTTGAAAAAGCTCCTTGAATTATTGCGGCGCTATTGATGATGCGCATTATTATCAAAAAATATAAGTTCAATAATTTTTTAAATTAATAAATAAATAAATATTTTAAGATATTAGCTACTATATCAATATCATGACTAATTTAGAGTATTAAAACTTTACACATAAAACATGGATATTTTAAGGTAATAGAGCCTACACATATCTACTTATTTAATTCATGCGCTTTAAATAGGATAAAGTCCTCTACCTATTAATGCGTATGAAAGTTGCTTCTTATCCAGGCCTTGATTTGAGTTGAAAACTGGTTTGATGTTTGTTCATCTTTTCTTAAAAGATGTTAAATTAACTAAAATAATTAATCTCTTTCAATTAGTTGACCAATGCTCATATGTTATACTAATTAGGACGCAGAGTATATTGAATTCATACTAGCCTGCAAGAAATAGCTGGAAAACACACAAACAAACAGTATATTTTAAAAAAGATTGAAATAGAAAAGGTCAACGAAATTTAATTTATTGACAGCACAAACCTGGAAGGACATCAACCCTCCCTTAGATGGCTAAAGAATAAATATAAATCTCAAACAATTTTCTAACAATTCACCTTAATCTGTGCTTTTTCATCGATCGCTATCCGATCAATCTTCCTAAGCAATATGATGGTAAACCAAAACTAAAATTAAACCAAAATCCTATATAATCAAGACTAAAAACGAATTAATTAAATGGAATGATTTCACCTCCAATCCCACACATTACGTATGTATCCCTCCACTCAGTAATCGGGGAACCCTTTCATGAAATCCATGAACGAAGGTGAAATCGGATTAGCCATTCTCGGGGATTGAAACAGAGAATTCGGCCTCGACGAACAGAAAAATTGATCGTTAGAATTCGGGGTGAAGAGTGGAGCATCAACCAAGTAGGGATTAGACACTTTGTACATCGGAGAAATGGCGGATGAATCCTTAACTTCCCCGACAAACTTGTCGTCCGTCGTCAAAACAGAAGACGACTCATTATCCTCGTACACGACATTCTTGTTAACCCCACAGTCCTTTTCTTCGGATAAGGAGCCGCTGTCGTCCTTGGTCGACTCCGACGACTCGGATTTCACGGTGGTCGTCGTCGTCTTTTCATCCTCCGATGAGCGCGAGAGGCCGGTGAGTTTCTGCACCAGGGACATGAAATCGCGTGCCTGTGCATGGATGACTTTTGGAGAGTGTGTGTATATGATGACGGGCTGTCGTTTGGCTGACAGACTCTGCTGCTGCTGTTGCTGCTGCTGCTTGGGACCCGAAGCAAGATGGGCTGAATTCTCGTTAACTGGTTGATGTGAAGAAGGAGAAGAAGAAGGTTTGTGGATCGCATGAGAATCTTTGTTGATTCTCAACGGCGACGGACGTGGACCGTTGATCACCCCCTTTGTCGTCACCTCACTATCTTGAAACTTTGAAGGGCTCATGGCTCTCTTTCCAATTAAGTATGATAGTGAAATTCGGAACAAATTTGTGTGTATGTGTGTTTTGATAAAAGGGTTGCTTTTTCCTTTGTTTTAGTCTGATGTTAATGGAAGGAAAAAGTTGGGGTGAAAGTGAGGGTGTTATGCTTATATATAGATGGAGATGGAGATTGGAAATGGGAAGAAGATGAATTAATTAGAAGAACAAGAAAGAAGACAAAAAACATATGGATGGATATATTTGTTAATAAATTATAAGTAAAATTACAACAAGTCCCTGAGGATTACATTATTATATATATATCTCATTGTTTGAAAAATTATTAATATCTATAATTTTAACGACTGCCTAACAACTAGTTCTGTCGTTAGGTTTTTGATCTATTTTTTGTGATAAATTGATTAAATGTCCTTGTGGACTATGAATTATAATGTTACTTATCTTTTAAAATATTTTAAAATTTTTGCACGGACTACATGGATAATTTTTTTAGTAAAAAAAACTACAGTAAGTACAAAGTTGACAATTTCAAACATTCATTCAAGAATTATATAATTTTATCAAACATTAGGGAATATTTGTAATTTTTCATACAACAACGAAGTATTTATAATTATATCAAACTCTATGGAAGCTTGCTGTAAATTACATTAAATAATATAATATAATTTTATTTAATAATAATAGGGACTATAGCCTAAGATTTCTGACCGTTGAAAGAATGAGTGCGGTGTTGCAAGATTATGGTTTAGCGGAAAGCAGTCGAGGGGAAGGCAAAATAGTTGTTGGTTTAAGCGGCTCTTTTGGGTGGTTGGCGACGGCGCAGCTGGCGGAGCTCTAAACTCCTGGATTTTATCATTTATTCTTTTAACAAATACTCGACAATTCATCTCTAATTAACACGTAATTATTTCTCTAACATAATTAATTAGGGTAAGTAATTAAGAAAGCGCTTTCACACTGCAAGATTAAATCTTTTGGTGATCAATTAAGGTGTGTGTTCAAACGATTCGGTTCAACAAAAAAAAAACTAAAAAATTAATTATTTGTTGGTGGGTCAAACTCCTGACGTTGTTCTTCACGAAAATTTTGACATTTTTCTTTTAAGTTTCTACAGTTTGGATATATTATATATTATAGTCGTCCTTTAGACTTATTGCGCGACGGAATTGAATAACTCTACATATATATATGACTTTTGATGGAGCTCCATTTGTTGACTTTTAAAGTGGGGTTTATTAGAGATTGATAATGAAGACTTTACATATTATATTGAAAAGAAAGAAAATGAAATGTCAACCGACTTATATCAAGAATTCAACATTATGACTATAGCTTATATAATAAATTCAAATAAAATAAAACAAATACGCTAATATTATAGAAATTAATTCTCCAGAAGGTGATTGTTTCAGCCCCATTTTTACTCATCTTAAGTTGCCACTTACTAAAATAAAATAAAAAAAAAAAGCTGGGAAAAAAAGAGAAAAGAAAGTTGAAGCAAGTAACAACATAAATAATTCATTTGCAAACCAAAATGGAAGTATTCTTGCCAAGTGGATTGGAATATTTTGGTGGGCTGTTGAACAATCTTTGCCATATCCTACTTGTTTCTTGCTTTCATCTCTATTCTTTGAGGCCCATCTGTACTGACCCTTTCCAGAACTGACCACGGCCTGTTTTCTTTTATTTAGTATTCGTGGTTCGTGTTTGTCGGAAAGTATGTATCTCAGACGCTAATATCAAAACATAAGTAAAATGTTGCTAGCTGGATGTGTCGAAAAGCATCCCCAAATCACACATTTCTTTTCTTGGAATATTACCATTTGACGGCTGCTTCGAAATTGTTTAATGTTCCCTCCAGAATTATTTCGCAGTTGCTATATTTGAAATTGCTTAATCTTTCAATAAATTAAAATGTATTTGTATCTCATTTTATTTTATTATTGCTAAGTTTGAAAATTTTCTACTTGTTATATCTTATTTAATTTTTTCTAGAAAAAATTAACAGCACGTTAACGATGTTACTTATAGATTCATCTTTACACGATAACAAATAGATGTGTCATTGTTCCAAAATTAATAATAATCAAGAGATCCACTCGATCCAAAATTAAGTAGGTACGTATTATTAGCTTTGCCAACTTAAAAACATTAGTAAAATTCAAAACCAACCCTAGGGGTGATAATAGGCAATTGATGGGATGATAAGACTATCAAAATGTGGGAACAATTGAAAAATCCCAAGTCCATTCCCCTCTCATTGTGCCGGCAAATGTTGTAATAAGCACAACATGCATGTTATACAAGACAATGGTACCATAATTCTGTTGTTGGAACTATAAATGCGATCAATTGCCCTAACAAATTGTGATACATAAATGGATATAATACATTGGGGTTTGAGGATGGCATGGGCTTTGTGTTTGTAGGATCATGCGCACAAGGCAACCCCCCGCACGCGCACTGAGTCAGACTCGAGGCAGTGCTTTCTACTCTTGATGACCGCATACCCAATCATCTTCATCTTCCTCCCTCTAAAATAATCATCTCTTCTACGACACTTGCTTATATTAATTTCTTCATGCTTTAATAAACCATGAAAAAAGATTTATGATCTACATGTAATATGTTTTTTTTATCAGGCTGTAATAAATACCAGTTATAATTCAAATCGAACATTTTAACTCTTACAATCATGTCTAAAGAGGATTAGTTACAATGTTAAAGAAAATATTGTGAGTGGGTTTTTATGAACAAGTTCAAAGTCATGGGTTTAAGTCCCACCGTACGCGTGGGTATTTGTCTAACTTTATTTGAATTGTTGAGTTATTGTACTTTGTTATTATTTTTAATCATATTGGTATATTGATTAAATTGATATAATTTATTACTATTTTTTAGTTATATTTATGTATTTGTTGAATCAATATATTATTCAAAAAAAAAAAAACTATTATAATCTTGCGATCACTAAACAAACAGATCAGTACTAGAATTATGAAATATATTCATTGCAAGCCCCGAAACCAACCTTGGCCTCAAATTTATTTATTTATTTTTCCCACACGAAATATTCATTTATTGTATATAAAATTGTACCTAGTTGATGAGAAAATGCTTAGAATGCACTCATATGATGCTCTGTTTTCGATATTTTTGTCTTAAGAGTTCTTGGGATCTATAATTCGTGCCTCATCATTTCTTGATTTGTTTAGTAATAAAACTTAGATAGGTGTGGGTTCGTGGGTGTTTAAAATATGTTAAACAAGCATGTTCGTAGTTGAGCCAAACTAGATTAAATGTGTGGTTGAGGCATGCGCCTTTTGTTAGGTTCACTATTCACAATTTTTCCGTACATGTTACCAATATTTCAATTTTTAATAACAGCAATATTTTATTTTATTTATTTTATATTTACATAATTACATATGGCAAAACCAAACCCATAATTGATTGCCAGCTAACCATGTGAGGATTTATAGGACGAAGCTGACTCATCCCTTTGCCTCATATATACTCAGACAAGAAGATCCAGGAAAGGAAAAGAAAGTGCTCGCCTTTATTCATATCCACTTAAAATCTGTCCAAATAAATGTAGCCACTTTGTCCATAATCGGAGTAGGGGAATTGTTCGATTTGATCCAATTGATTTTGCTAAACTTAGGGCCAACCTGATGGGGTTAAAAAGTTAAAAGCAGTTATAGGGACCAAATTGTCCTTCCATAATGCTCGAAATTGTGAAACAGAACAATGGTTCGCATCTTTTTGTTTGATCAGGCTTGACCAGACGTGTCAGATCAATTAACCCCACAGAATATTCATTGAGCTTGAACTTATCTTAAGCCAGACTATTGAGCAAGTTGCTCTCCACACTCTCTCACATATTTACTTTTATAAATATTGGGGGCTCCATAAGACATATATATATATATATATATATATGCACTTTATGAGTGTGAGTGCTAATTCTGCAAACTCGATGCAAATAATTTAATTGATTTAAATTTTGAAATGTTTTAATTGAAAATTACCACAACAAACCTAACGATTCTGCAGTGTACCTATTACAATCCATCACATTAAATATCAGACATCTAACTCTACTCGTCAAATGATCACTTATCTTCATCAGATCATAAAACATTGTCCCCAACTGAATATGATGATCTTTTAGGTGGCCATAGTAAACTAAAAAAAAATCAAGTAATTAAGTTAAATGACAACTTCAACAAAGTGAATAGAGAGACATCTTTATTAAAGTTAATAAAAACTGCTATATTTGCCATCCAACTCACATCTGGCATTTCTTGATCGTAAACAAAGCCAGCGCAGAGTGGCCATTTTGAGCACAAGCAGAATAAATTCCTCCTGCAATTAATATACATGAGCTGGAGAGCTCATTCATGCACATCAATTTTAAGTCCTACCCCTATGATTGGGACTAAATAACTCCTCATTTTCTGCGCACTCCCCATTAATCATATAGGTTTAATTTCCTGCTGTGTCAATCAAAATCACTATCAATCGTCCCAGAATAGACATTCAGTAAAAAAAAAAAAAAAAAAAATTGTCTTTGGGCTGTTTGAAGTGTTCTGATAATTCATGATCATGTAAGAAATTTAATCAATTTATCTAACCTGATATTCTAGGATTTTACATTAAAGTAAAGCATGTACGTTGTAGTACTGTATCATATACAAATAAATCGTATATATATGAAAGATTCTGGTGGCCCGACAAGGGGTTATGAACATCGATCCTTTATTAATCAATTCCTGATCTCATAAGTCATGTATATATAATACGTGTTAGAGTATGTATGTGTTACAAGTTTATAGTTGATTACATAATCTATTTTGCAAGATTTGGTTAATCCAAATCATGATCTTGCAATGCTATCTTACTTTTGGATTCTGAAAATCTAATCTGGAAAAAGTGAAATAATTAGGGTTACATATATATATATATATATATATGATTTTATAACTAATCCAAAACGTGCATCCAAGTGTGCAACCAAGATTAATTGTCTGAATATTTATAAGAAAAAGTGATGGATTTTCCTCCACAAAATCTTCACTCATTTTCCTCAAACCACTTCCATGCAATTGGTGCATCAAAAGACAAGATTTTCGAGTACACATTGGTATCATTAATTTGATCACCCTTTAATGATTAAGTCCTAATTATTTACTGATCATAAATACTCTAATTATACTGATTTTTTTATTAGTATTCACTTACGAACATTGATTTTGGCTATTTTGTATCTTAGTTACATTAATGTATAGTTGGTGTGCTTAACCATTGAGCATTAGTTATAATTCAAATCAGGTATTTCTCAGGGACGAGGAATCCTACGATGAGGCTCAAAGAGAGTTTTTGTGGCTCTCACTTTTTTCTTGATTTTTATTTATCAAAAAGGTAAAAGAGAAAGGTACCGTTTATTTAGTTTTTTGAATACGCATTTAAATTTGAGAATTCCAACAATCTGGCATATTGTAATGAATGAGAAATTGGGCACATTGAGCTGCTGTCACTCTAGGTCTGTAGCAGTTACTTTTGATGTGACGAGGAGAAAAGCCTTTGCCTTTGAAAGCAAAATTTAAGGGGTCTTCCGAAACTGCAGATTTAACAGAGCCAAGGAAACTTTGAAAAGGATTATTACATAGCATATGATCTCAGGACCACATTTTGCTGCTCTATTCATTCCTCTCAGCTATGTATTCTACCTCAAGCAGTAAGTGAACAGCTAAGGACATGCATGAAACCACTGAACCCCCGTGCCACGTTTCTCTATATTTTTTCATTTAATTTCAATAAGTTTGGATGAAAAATTCTTACTCAAATCAAATTACTTTTTTTTAATTGTACTCCAGTCACACGAAAAATGTATTATACTTGTCATATAATTGGTTTAGGTCTTGATCAAACTTAGTTCAAGTAATTCCCCTTCTTTGATATATATATATAGAACATAATTCCCTTCTTTAATTTTCGGGTTTGAAAATGTTTGATTCAAATTAGTAAACATAATTAATTAAGAAAACTGATGAACCTTTGCAAGTTTACTCGGAAAAGTTATCATGCTAAATAGAGCATATGTAGCTATATTTGGCTGTGTGACAGTGAGAACTTGGAATTTGTTTAGAAAATTAGAAAATTTCGAAAAGTTGCTCAACTTTTAGTTATTCCATCAGTCCACTTAATATTTATTAATGTCGTAATAATTTGGCTGAGGTACGCATGAAATGAACATGCCATATGGGGTCGAGTGTAAGAGTTTAGTTTAGTTTATTTCTTAAAAATGGTTGCGGGTTATGTCGCCGAAACATCAAAAGGCAAACCTTGTACCTTAATAGCAAAACTGTCCGAGTCCGAATAATGATAAGGGGAGAATATACGGGGGTTTGGTGATGTAGTTCATATAAATTTGTATTTATATCAATTATAAGTTGTTGATATTGTTTATGTAGATTTTTATTCATATCATTATACGTATTATCATCATTTGTGAATCTAATGATTCATAATTTATTTTGGTACAAATATTCATCTGGGCAAAATCAAATTTTTACCAAAGGAAACAAGAACATAGAACAATTGCCGCATTCTCCCGTTTCCACGCTCCAAAATTTTTATGATCTCTCGCCAAATTACAAAGAGGTTAAGCTCAAAAAACGAAAAAAGCAATAAGAAAATTTTTCTTGACTTTGTTCTTGTATTTATAGTTAGCAGAACGGGATGGAAAAAGGGAAATTAGTTCGTGGATTTTGATGTGGGAGGCTGTCTAATTCCCCAAAAATGGCCGCCGAGCCCCGCACCCACCCTCAAAGACAATTGTGTAAACTTTTACACGAAGAAAACAGAAAATTAAATTAACCCCCCGAAAAAAGAGGAAAATATTACTCTAACAAGCAAGAGAGAGAGAGAGAGAGAGATGTTGGAGGGGGAATGTTGATTGTTGAGGAGAGGAGCTGGAAATAGCTGGAAAACCTACTCCATCAAGAACTGCTTCACAATCTTCACGCTTGGTTCCACCACCTGTCTTTCCCAAATATCCGCCATCCTCCTCCCCCCACCCTCCATCGCCGCCCTCAACGACGCCGTTGAATCAACCCTCTTCAGGTCCCACCCCGCCCCGTCCCTCAGCCGTAGGATCTTGCCCAGTTGCCTCTTCGCCAGCTGACACGTGTTGTCCTTGATGGCCCTTACTGCCTCCTCGTACGCCACCCTCTTTTCTTCATCTTCATCATCATCATCATCCATCCTCCATTCCTTTCCGTTGTTCTTATTATACGTCTGAAAATATCTTTCCAACTCTGGCACCCCGATCGCCTTCTTCAACCCGCATTTACTCACTGAATCCGACCCCCCATTTTCGAAATACTCGGCTAACTCCTCCAACATCCCCGATTCAAGCATGTCATCAACTCGCTTGACTAAGTACTGGTTTAACACTGGTAGAGAGACGTCCACCCAGAGAAAACAGCAGCTGTAGCGGAGCTCTTTGCAAAAGACGGAATCTTCCCCCGCGTTTGACTCGCTGAACACGTCCAGCTCTGGATTGAATTTCTTGGCCAACAAAGCATAGATGAAGGAGTTTGAGCCGCCGACAATGAAGGGCAGCCTGCGGCGGGAAAGAATCTGAGAAATGACGGAGGAAGCAGAAGAGCGGAAGTCGGAGGGGGTGAACTCGGGGTGTGAATCGGATGAATCAAAATCGCCGAGGAGATGGTGGCGGACGTTCTTGCGTTCGGGTAATGAGATTTTGTTGGTGGTGATGTCGAGGCCACGGTAGACTTGGATTTTGTCTGAGTTAATGATTTCGGATGAAGGGAAGAATCTTGAGGCTAAGTCGACGGAGAGTTTGGATTTTCCGCAGCCGGTTGGGCCCATAATGACAATGATTTTCCTGTGGCGGCGGACGACGGAGGGGGTGGACATGTGAGCCCACCTGGAGGAGGGCTTATTTGAAGAGGAGAGGGAGAGGAAGGTGTAGTTGTTTTTGTAAGGGAAGTGATGGGTTTTTGTAAAGATTGCTAATCTTCTCATAAGGAAAACAAACAATGTGGAGATCGAGAGAGAGAGAGAGAAAGAGAGTGAGAGATGTTTTGTGTGTGGGGGGGTGTGATGATAGTACTGTACGTGGTTATTGTGGCAGCTGATCAAAACGGAATGAGGAGTGGATGAAGAGTTGGTGCGGTTATGTTAGCAGAGATATATATATATACATATATATATGATAGAGTGTGTGTGGGATATGGATCTTTTGTCTGGAGCTGTTGCGAGTGATGAATATAGATATATGTATGATGGTGGTGGTGGTGCTCATTCTTGAAACCATTGCTTTTCTCCATATATCATTATTCAGCTGCTTTAATTCTTGGCTTCAACTCTTGTTTTTCTCTCACGAGACCAAACTCCTACACTATGATTATGCTTGCATTCATACATTATTCCTTCTCTCACGTTTCTATCTACATCCCCCCGGACCCCCTATATATATACATCCAGTTGCCTGTTGCCTTGCCCCTCCTCATACTGTCTCTGTGTGTTTGAGAATTGAAAAAGTGAACGTATTTATATTTGATTCAGGAAACGGGGCGTGTAAGGACTCGTCACTCTTTTCTACCAAGTTCCCCATAATATATACTCTTCATCCTCCCTTTAATTAATTAAAATAATAAAGTTTAATGGGTATATGTTTTAATCATATAATTTATCAAACTAACTCTAATTAGACCTTGTTTTGAACTACTTTTAAAAATTATAAAAAGGGATCTACTTATAATTAAACAAACGAGCAATAATCTGATAAAATATTAAAATTATATAAAAAATTAAAACTAAGTGAGATATTACTAAGAGCCAAGAAGTTGAGAAAAAATGTTTGGACAACAATCCAAATGACGACCAACTACGATAAATAACTGTATATTGACTAGTTGGTCTCTTATATCCTCATGAATAGTAAAAGCATTTGGAGTTTGGTCGAATTTTAATAAATTATATGATAAATGCAATATACTTTCTGTGTGATTGGTTTAGAATTCAAAAAAATTGACCAATCATATGAAAGTATATTATACTTGCTTTATAATTAGTTTGATTCAACCAAATTTGATTTATACAAGAATTTTCCCGTTGAACTAGTATATCTTGGTGCCATTTATATGAAAAAGGATGCTAAATTGGACAGTAACTGTAATTTCAATTTGGACATTAGAATCAATGGAAAGAGATATATACATGGATCCTTAAGGTGGAACAAGAAGGAGAGCGAATTTTATGTTGGTCACTCTTTTGTACGTATGCTTTTTGCTCGTTAAACAGTGTTGCCTACAATAACGCGCAGACTCCGTAAGGTGGTGCCTAGAAAATCCACATAATGGCGTACGGACGGGCTACTACCACTTGCGTTTGACCAGTCAGACAATTTTCTCATCAAACTTAAAAGACATTTAACACCTTGTTTCGGACCACCTTCACTCCAATAATTTCCTACTAATTTTTATGTTTTCGCTACTAATATTGTCTTTATTGTCTGTATTTACCATTTATAAGAGTTCAAATGTTCAACTACTCTTTTATTTTTATTTTCTCTCCGTCTTTAATACACTTCGTTCCTTGGTATAAATGGTAGCTGAACAATATAATTAATAAATAAAGAAAAAATAGATAATATACAGATCAAAATATGAAAAACAATAAAAGACAGGGTGGGTTGGGGTGGGGGGTTTAAATGCTTTTTATTTTCAAAATGTTAAGATGCTATTTTAACTTTTTGGAACCATTTTCAAATGAGTTCATATCAAATAATACAAAATAAATTACCCTGCTTTTGTCTTTAAGATATATGCAAGAAAAAATAAATTACAGCATATTTTTACTTTATTCTTTTTACGAGGATTACTTTTATTAGTAAATGAGTTAGTCAGGAAAAAAATTAATTATATTTAAAACCCTTTTAAAAATATAAAATTATACTTTTTCTTAAAAAAAATTTAAAAGTACACTTACACCCCCTCTAAAAAAATTCTCCGTTTAGACCTAAGCCCCTTCAATTAGAATTTGAACAAAAAATGCTGATGTTAAAAGAAAATATATATTTTTTATTTTGTATCTCATTTAATATTTTAATATATATTTTTGTAGTTAAAGGGATAAATATAATATATATATATATGGAGTAAGGTTAACATTATTACAGTCTTTATAAGTACAAAAATATTATATGGGGATATTAAATGAGTGATAAAATAAAAAAAATTATGTAATTGTTTTTGTTAACATCAATATTTTTTGTACAAACCCTAACAAAAAAGAATTAGGTGTAAACAATGAATTTTTCAAAGAAATTATATAAGTATAATTTTAAAAAAAATTGAAAAAAAATATAATTTCATATTTTTTATATGGGTTTAATTAAGTGTAATTAACCTAAAAAAATGCAACGGAAAGGAAAAGACTCTTTGTTCAAGATATCTTTTTATGCACTCAATAACGTTTTTGTCGTGTGAAGTTGGTTGCGATGCTCTTCTTTCTTTCTCTTTTTTTTTTTTTTTAAAAAAAATTTCTATAGAATTTTTTTTTCTCTATTTGAATTGATAATTTTCAGTTAAATTATTGTCAAATTCCTACCACTAAGAATTAATACAAAATTGTATCATGTTGCTCTAATTTAAGCAACTTGTGCCATCAATTAAAGTATTTTGGGCAAGAAATATTCCAGAAAATATCATCATGAATTCTTAATCTTCACATGGAAGAAGTTGACACGGACAAGAAAATAACTTAATTTATATGGAGGCTTTTAGTGTGTGCATATACACATGCAACTGTGTGTATGTGTGCTGCTTCAGTCACGAGAGTTGTGTTTCTTTAAGAAAAGAATTTCGTTGAACGATTGCTGCATTTAAAAGTAATAAGTATTAGAAATAAGAGATGTGTAGCATTTAATACATTCAAATTCTTTATTTTCGCTCATCATAATTATAGATGGTAATATTTTCTCTCTCTTAATGAATTTTTATGGGTAGTTACACTCCTCCTCTAAGGTTTGGTGTTACACTAAGACATTCTATAGTTTTGAATTATATTTTGTATGCTCGATTTTTGTTTTTATCTAACAAATAGATTTTCTCGTTAGTCAAAATTTAAAATTTGCTAATATTAACAAAAAAGTTGAATGAAAATTCATATTTATCCCAACTAACTTATTACTCATTTCATGCAGGTAAAAAAAAATCTTTTGTGACCAGAATATCCTTATAAGGGTGAAAATATACCTCTTCACATGCATTAGTGTGTGAAGATGTAGGAGTGTAATTTGGTCAGAAAAAATTTGTTTGACCTACAATAGATCAGTAATGAGTCAATTGAGGGAGGGGGAATACATATTTTCAATCAACTTTTTTGTTAATATCAACAAATTCAGTGAGTTTTTTGACTAACAGATGTATCTATTTGTTAGATAAAAGCAAACATCAAGAATATTAGATGTAATTTTCAAACCACATAAAATTTATATATAATTACATCAAATACAACTTTTATTTAAGAATTGTAATCTTTTCTGATTAATATATGGTTTGGCAGATTAATTAACCAGACTAAAAAAGTTAGACACAATTAATAGATCTTGTCCTTCCAAATGAGTTCTGCATCACATGGCAATCATTTAAGAGTGCAATGATGGAATTGGAGAGGAAGTGTAATGAAAAGGGGGTCGACTCTATCTAATACACCTCATGGATGGTATTTACTTCTAAAGTTTAGCATTTCCATTACTTTTCTCCTTTTATACATGCGATAAATATATAATTATGTTAATGTTTTAATAAATTAAATAATATATTAATTAAATAATTATACCAATATGATAAAAAATATTAAATTACAATAAATTCATATATATGGAGACAAAAATATTTAAATTTTCAATAAAACTCAAACCATGATCTTGAATTTGTAATTGAAAGTCAATTTTCACTACTAGATCGATATATTATTGGCCATTTCCATTTGTGGACATATAGTGGTGAAATTGGAATTCAATACTTATGACCTTATTTAATGTTTATTATATCATCAAATGTTTAATTAAAAGATAGAGATATAAGTATTTGATATCTCAAACACAATTAATCCAAATATATATGTGGTTTACTTATTGTTTTTTCCTTTTTCCCAAGTGAATTTACTATAATCATATGATAAATGTTACAATGCAATTATTTAATAATAAAAAAAATTTCAATTATTGATAGCTATCATAATCAGCAAGTAATAATTCTTTTGTGTTTTTAATAAAATTCAAACTCAAAACCTACTAATTAAAAGACTTTAGGTTTATCGAACTTAAATTAGACATCTTTGACATAAATAAGATGCTATTGAAATAAACATGCATGGTTCCAGCATTATCCATTGCTAGAACTATAAACCTCAAACAACTTAAATTCCTGCGCCTATACAACTCCGTATTTTTCATATTAAATGGTTTTCATCTCTAACAGTTTAAATTTTAATGAGGTGGTCATGCCAATGTACTTCTAAGAAGTTAATTTCTACATTATTATCACTAATTAATGCGGACTTAATTAGTATTGATCAATTCATGTTAGGTTTATTGTAGGATTAGTGAAGAAAACATCATATAAATCATGACAAACAAAGTTAATTGCACTTCATAGTTAGGCCTCCACCTTAATCTAATGATGTTTTAGGGAGGGAGGGAGCGTAGAGGTCAATATCCTTAGTTAGGTTTGAATTTAATTACATGTTTGAAATTGTAGAAGATAATCATTGATTCCATAATCGACTCTGTGAACTTGTTAATATACATGAACATTGATTAATTCCTCTTTGTAAAGGTCGTCCAATTTCAATGGATGAAAAATATCTGTACTGATCTAAGTTTTGGACTCAAATTAGGTAAACTTTATTTTTTTTGATCCAGTCTCAAGTTGTAATATCTTTTCCAGTCCACTTGCACTCACAAACGTTGATAAGAACAATATTAAAAAAAAAAACTTATATTATATCTTTTCGATATTTAAATCGTTAATGTTAATTGAGGTGAAATTTACCATTTGAGGGCTATATATACATTTATAAGAATTATCAAATCGTATGAATCATCATGAACCGTTCATCCAATTCTGATAGGACAGATATGAAAATCAAGTTTATTATTGGATTCAATTCTGGTTGAATTTAGATTGAATCGACGTCCAGAATGAAAAATGCATAAATTTAGAGTTATTGAACTATTAAAATGAAATATAGGGGCTGTTTTGTTATTTATGAAAATCCAAATATGGTCCCCCGTCATGTACCTACTTACATAATTAAACAACAAAAATTAATTCTAATTTGTAAATAAATTATTGAGACATGTGAAATTCTAGAAATAATTATGTCAAATATGGGAAATCGTTCACGGGCGCATATGTAAAATATAGAGTTCACTTCTTGCTTGTGATGGGGTCATTCAATTTTGAATTCCCATTTATATATGTTTCATGGCATTAATTTTTTTAAGATGATGAGTTTGAATTTTACTAATGTGTGAGATATTATTCTATTTTAATATTATATATATTTTATTTTAACCGTAGTTGTTGATTAGATATAATTGTATGATAATGATGATTAGTATATATTATTATATTATCGATAGTTGTTATACATTTATATTTGATATGAATGGCCGTAATCGATTTATTTAAAAAATAATAACTTATCATTTTAACTTTAAAAAAGTCAATATGTATAAACGTACGAATTTTTTTCAAATTTAAGTTGAAAATGTATTTAATTAATCACAAATTCTCAAACTAAATAAAAAAAAACTCACTACTAACCAATAAAAATAAATAAATTTGAAGAAAATAAATGAAATTAATTAATTTGTATTGTTTAACTTGATGAGGGCATGAAATTCTGCCTCCACAAGTAAGGAGCATGATGGTTGGGTCAATTCTAAATTCCCAAAGTGGTGCACCGACCGGCGTGGGGGGTGGCTCGCACCCAATTGGCTGCTGAGCTCGACAGGGAGCCTGGACATGTCTCACATGGCCCCATGAATTACATCACGAAATACAGACTTATATGCTACAAATTATATTATTTAAGGACAAAACCCAGACACTATTATGCATTCACGCTTGTGATCCTAGTTTTTGGGGTTTGGTGGAAACCTGGAATGTTGGTGGGGAACACCCCATTGCTTCTATTTAATTTCAATTTATTTATTACAATTAGTATAGTGTATGCTCATAAATCGTCCATTTCTTTTATTTCCTTTTTTTTTAATTGCAAGATTTGATATAATATAAATAAAACGTAAAACTATATTTGTGGTCCTGTAAATATTTATCGTTTGCACTTTTGATCCTGCAATTTACTCTATTCACACATTTATTCTTTTTTTTTGACGAACTTAATTAGTCCTGAATATCTCACATTTGGTGCAAATTTTGTCATGTGTTTATAATTTTGAACTCCTTAACACTGGCATAAATTTTCATTTCTTGTTTTGTAATTAGAGATCGTTAATGTCAAAATTATTGATACAGGATTAAATTTGTCAAAAAAGACCAAATATGAGACACTAATAACTAAATTTATCAAAACTAAGTTATAGGATCATAAATACTAACGATCTACGGTAACAGGATAAAAAATATAATTTATTTAAATGACATAACACGCTAACAACAAATACAGTACTGATTGTTAGGTAATAATCGTGGATTGCCTGAATCATATATTAGGCAAGTTAGATATATCTCATTATGCACTGTTTGGAAATTAATTTATTTCTTTTTTTTTATCAATAAAAACTTGCTTGAATAATAAAATTGTGAGATCAAGTCTTACAAATGTGGGTATATATAGTTGTAGTTTCTAGTTATTTGTTTTATTTGAACATGTTCGTTCATTTCAAAATATCGATGTATTGAATCATATTTTAAATTTGAATATATTGAATCATATTTTAAATTTGAATATATTGAACGATGTAATAATCATATTTTGTAGCTAAATATTAATTTTGTTTTTATAAAAGTGATTATTTTGAGTGAGGAATAGGGTTGAGCCCTTGTGCCAATTTTCAAATGATCTTTTAGTTAGGTAGAAATAACAAATTTTGATTAATTAATTACTCCAAGTAATGGAGATAAGAAAAGTGCGAAGTTCACGAGATGGCCACAATCTTTACGATCCAAAAAATCACATTATTTCCTGATTTGGAATTCATAATTGCTAAGATCATAATTCATTACTCCAAATCCAACTAATCTTCATGTGTAGATAAACAAACGTAAACTTTTGACCCTGAATCTAAGATTTAAAAAAAAAAAGAAAAAAAAAGTCGAAGAAAAAGAAAAAGTATCTCAAAATAAATATAAATATAAATAGCTCGTGATGAGTTTCGTCTGCTTTTTCTTTTCCTTTCTCTCCGAAAGGACATAAACTACAATGATCAAGATCAACATATTCAAAGTTATTTCAAGCAGTACTGATTCATTATTTCAGTGATTTTTCTACAACTATTTAGCAATATTTGTTGACAATAAGCACATTTTTTTTTATTTTTGAGTAAATTGATTACAATTACGTTATGAATTTAAATTTAAAATCATTAAAAATGATATATAAAATTTGAAAATAAATCACCCGAAACCCAATCAATGAAACAAGAATATCAATGATTTATGTTAAAAACGATGGTGTTCGTTTGAAAATTAATTCAAAGCTCACAAACCTTCACATACACACCCTTGATTTTTTTTCTTTTTTTTCTGTTTTAAAGGAGAAAATTGTGCGAAATCGATTATGAGCTTGAAAATGTTACGAGGTATACAACAATGTGTTGATTTAAATTTTCTCACATAACCATCTAACTTACATCAAATTATTTGTATTCTCACACTTCTTTTCATTAAATTTGATCATATGTAGTCTTGTTCATGCAATAATTGAAGATAACTGGGAAGCCAAATCAAAAGTAATTATGCAACTTTTATCTAAAAGTAAAAGGTTGGCTTGAAAACCAGTATATATGAATTATGATGATCAACTCATGATCAAACTAATCATTAGCATCAGTTTTCTTTCTCCTCTTGTACACAAATTCAACATTCAAAGATGCCAACCATCCAAAAAGATACATATTAGCAACCACTTGTACAGAAGATGAGGACACTCCCAATTAACTATTGATTCAATTAAAATGTGGGACTGCAGGAAATAATAACGTAAACAGTAAAGAAAACGATAACATCGATCGATAAAGAATTATGTATGTAATTGATAAGGCTTTACTCTGATGATTAAGGTTAATATCTCGGGACTCAACAAGTATGAAATCACATGTTTCAACCTTATGAGCTATTTGAATATTTGTCTCACTTACATGACGTCCATTTACTACTCATTATTGTTTTCTCTAGTTGTTGGTCATTGAATTACTGATCGTTAGAGTACTCGTTTCTTTCTTTTGAAAAGAAAAATAACAATGGAAAGAGAGAAATAGCTTATTTTATAAATCTTTAAATCATAGGATAAGAAGAAAACCTCCATTGAAGACTTATAGTGAAGATATGCTTATCTATTGTATACTTACCATTATTGCCTAATAATTTGGTGAAAATAGCAAAGAGGAACGTTGGCTCCTGTAAGATTTTGTGGGGCATAATGTGAAGATCTTGAGATTTTTCTTTCAAGAATTGAAATGCGAGTGCACATGGTGAAGAGCATCTTGTGCACGCATGCTCACTTTGGAATTAAGCACATCAATAGATAAATATTACTACATTCTTAATTTGCATGGCCCCTTAATAATTAACCTCTGGACCCTTTTCTTCTCCCTCAATTATTTTATAATGTGCATAAATAATTAACCTTTTCTGGGTATAACTACAAATTGGTGAATATTTCAGTCTACTTTTTCTGATATAAATTAATCATGACAAAGAGATACCCGAAAGTCTTTAAATATGAACTATCCTTGCCATTGACCAAAAAGGTGTATGATAACTTGTAAGCTATCATCATTCCATAAGCTTCTGCGGGCGACTTCCACTTTCTTTATATTCACATTAATTACTTCAATTTTATGCTGCAAACTTGTTGAGAGAGGAGAAGTTCAATGTCTACACCTTCACCATCATGCACATGACAATGTAAGGATTTTCAGTAAATTGATGATAGGCTATGTCTTAATCGAATTGTATATGCGACGTGAAATCAAAGACATTTGCAGATTCATACGTATAATTACGTTTCGAATGTTTCCAACTAACTAGCTATAGATCCGATTGTAATTAAGATAGATCGAGCCTAATTGACATTAAGTTAATGCAAAATCAGTATTTTTAACTAATTAATGTGAGTAGAGAGATATATGAATATACATATCTTATAAAATACATCCCTGTAAAATAAAACATACGTACTCTATACTGAATGGATAAAAATGACTGAACATAGTGCATAAAAATCATGTAAAGTTATATAGTAAATTGAATTAGATTATGAGGATGTAGATTAACAAATATAATTTGAACTTATTAAGGGGTGCGAACGAACTTCAGGCAATTTTAACTATGTAATTTATGGGTAATATTTTTGGTCCTATACGAATTAATTTTCTCAATTTAGTTCTATAACTTAAAATTTTTGGCAATATTAATCTTGTTCTGGCCAATTTCACCAAAAAATTATATGTGAACTTGCACATGATAAAATTAAATTGTGGTTTTAGTCATGTGACTTAGGCGGGATTGACATTTTAATCATATAACTTAGAGAATTGATATTTTTGGTCATGTACGAATTGATTTATAGGGCTAGTATTACAATTTAATTGGGTCATGTGCAAATCATAAGTAGCGAAAGACTAAAATTGCCAAAGTTTTAAAATTTCATGACTTAATTGTGAAAATAATTTCATACAGGATCAGAAATATCAACTCCTAAATTACGAGATTAAAATTGCAATTTTCCCAAAATATACCTCTTAACGGGCCGCTGGCCTCTTTTAAAGGGCTCAACTTGATAGGCAAATGGGCTTCAGAGTTTTTTAGGTTTTAATGGGCTAGACGTTGAGTACATTCTGTGACCCTTGGGCCTGCGTAAGTTCTTCGGTGCTCCCACCGAGTTTTTGCACATAAACTTGGCACCAAAATTCATGATAAAATTGCAATGAGAAACAGAGACTAAGCTAATCATAACTCAAGGGAGTTTATCAGAACTTGTGTGCGGTCTATTGTGAATCGACATCACGATGATCACTGCATCTTTCACCCCATATATAGTAGGTTCTCCAAGAATGATCAGCTTCAACCAGTAAGTGTATCTTACTGAAACTATGTCATACAATCTTTAATCTCAAACTGAAGAGTATACACAAGATCTATAGATCATGAAAATGATTATCTGTAGCGCGGTGTCTAGTTTCTTGCCCGAGCTCCGTAAGATCTGTTTCATATCCAGATAATCTTAATAGCTTTGTCAATCCTCTCAGGGCACAATAAATCTCATCTGTTCTCGAATGCCTCTCATCAAAAGAATAGAACTCAACAAACCCATCATCAGTGTCGATCGAACTCCATCCAGGCACCTTCTTAGATCCCGTATCCCTCATTGCGACCTTTAGTCGTGCCAAGTCTTTCCACTTCCGGGCTTCCCCATATATATTAGATAGCATAACATAGTTTGCAGGGTTTTTAGGGTCGAGTTCAATAAGTTTTTGTAGAGACAGCTCTGCAAATTTGATTTTCTTATGGACCCGTGATGCAGCAAGTAGAGCAGTCCATATGACACTATCTGCTTTTATTGGCATCTGATGAACAAATTCCACAGCCTGCTCCAAAAGTCCACCTCGAGCCAGAAGATCAACCACACAACCATAATGCTCGATTTGAGGTTCGATGGAATATTCATTAGTCATTGAATGAAAATGATCTAATCCATCCTTAACTAAGCCCATGTGAGAACAAGCACACAATATGCCTATGAAAGTGATGCCATCTGGTTTTTCTCCAGCATTTTCCATCTCACTGAAAAGGCTCAGCGCATCAGCTCCATGACCATGCACAGCTAATGCGTTAATTATTGTATTCCAGGATATCAGATCCCTCTTATGCATTCTCTTGAACACATCAATTGCAGTTTCTACCAACCCACATTTCGCATACATGTCAATTAAACCATTGCACACATAAATATTCCCTCTGTAGCCATTACTCTCAGCATATATATGCACCCATTTACCAAAATCAAGAGCTCCTAATCTTGCACAAGCAGTTAACACAGTAACCAGTGTCGCGTCATTAGGCTGAACATCAGTCTCTCTCAGCATCCTCTTAAAGGCACCAACAACCTCGAAAAAACGGCCATTGTGAGCATATCCTCCAATCAAACCATTCCAAGAGAAAATATTCCTCTCCTGCATTGCCTCAAACAATCTCTCACAGCCCTCCACATCCCCATTATTCGCGTATCCGTTCAGCAAAGTATTACAAGACATCAAATCTTTACCCGGCATCATTTCAAAAAGCCTCTTAGCCTCCACCATATCACCAGACTCTGTATAAGCTGTAACCATCCTATTCCACAACACAACATCCCGCTCTGGTGCCAAATCAAAAAGCCTCCTTGCTGAAACCAAATCACCATTAGCGACATATCCATTTATCATTGCAGTCCAAGAAACCACATTCCTGAGAACCATCTCCTTGAACACTCCATATGCGCACCCTACACGTCCCCCGCCTGAATACAATTCAATCAAATTAGTACCAACGTATGTATTAGACTTGAAACCATTTTTTACTGCAACGCAATGCACTTCCTCGCCTTCTCTCAGAGCCAATAATTTGCAACACGACTTCAACACCACTGGTAATGTGTAACAATTAGGCTTCACATTCTCCCTTATCATATCACTAAACAACGCCACTACTTCATTGAACAGATCATTTTGGAGATATCCTTTTGACATTACATTCCAAAGCGACGTGTACCTTCGGTCTGCCAATTGGTCGAACACTTGTCGGGCGTAATTTATTTGCTTCAGTTCAGAACATTTTGAGAGGAAATAGGAGCTTATGAGGTGGTTTTGGTAATCACTAGCATTGATTATAATCTGGGATTGGATTTGTCGGAGTTGTTTCGGGGTCTTACATGATTGTATGAGTGAAATTAGCTTTTGTTCGAGAGTAGGAGGGAGGTCCAATGCCAAATTTCGACTCACTTTAGCTATTTTGGAAACAGAAAAGCAGTCACTTCAGCTTTGGTTGATTGTAGGCGAAGAGTTTCAGAACTTGCTATACAACTGATGGCAACTGGCTACATTACGACTTACGAGCTTGGGTGATAAATTGTCGGGGAAATTATACTTTTACGCCCATACTTTAAGGTCTATTCAAAATTTAACCCTATAGTTCCAAAAAGAGTAAACTTTAGTCCAATGTGGCGAACTGTGATGCTCAAACAGGGTTTGTCCTAAAATGTGGGGACTAATATGCAATTTTCCACTAAATTTCAACTCCGGCCCGTAAATGGTATATGTTCTCTTCCGGTTACCAGTTTATGAAGACAACTCCGAGAATCGAAATCTCAATCATAAGTTTCATTATCCGTCGGTTAGACGCAAAATTTTATATAGATTACACCGTATACATTTATCAAAAGTTGAATTGCGTCTCTTGAAAAGGCATCCGAATGTCCGTGCTGAATCAACTCTTCAACAGGGGACTTCTGGGAGCAAAATGGTTAGTTCGATCAATTTACTTCTCAGGGTTTTCTGAAATTCCTTTATAATCTGTAATTGGAGTAAGGAAATTGATAATCTTGATTCTGTTGGGCCAACAGTTTCCCCTGTGTTCAATCAACTCAGTCATTTGCCTACCATCCAGAATTGCTGATCTTCGTCCGTGGTTGGGATTATTTAATTTCTGTCTCGAATTTTTTTCTTCCATAAAAACCTTTCTTGCGTTCGTAGTTGCCGTTGTTCTTTTGGCCTTATTACTGTTGAAAAATCATATGTTTCAGCTGAAAGTAGGGTTTCGTATACGCGACTCTACACCAGAGTGTATGTTCTGTATTTGGTAACTTATTTGAAATTTTGTTGTCTTATCAGGGGCCTTTTAGACTGTGTTTGGCTGGAGTGAAGAGTGAAAGTATATGTGGAATTAACATATAGTGTACTTTGATAAATAAAGCACTGGTATCGTTGCGTTTGTGTGTGATATTTGATCTGAAATTTTTGTTGTTTCTTGACTATTATCAAGTTCCTTTTATATAGCCAAATGGAACAGTGAACTAATTATGTGTGAATGCAGTTATAATGTTTCTTAAACATATGAAGTTTGATGCTTTGTCATGTGTCGGGTTCATTGCATCAAAGATAGAGCAATCTGATAGTCTCTAGTTGGAGAAATCCACTTTAAATTTCTGCCGCCTTTTCCGTCTTTACATCTTTGCCGCCTTTGTTTTGCAAAGTGATCATAGTTGGGGTTAATTCTTGATATTTGTGGTTATTTATAGATGTTAATGGGTGGTTTGCAGTAAAACATGTTTAACCTTGGGAATCTCGCGCATCAAGTTGTTGCAAAATAAGCGAGACGTGCATCTAAAGCTTATGAGGAAGGAGATTGCAGAATTTCTGCAGACTGGCCAAGAAGCCATTGCTCGAATTAGGGTATAGCACCAGTCTTGATACAAGTCTCAGTTTGCAATGATTTGATCATACTTTCTGTTTTATTTGTTATCCACAAATTTTGCATAGGTTGAGCATGTTATACGGGAACAGAACACATGGGAGGTTTACGAGATATTGGAGTTGTTCTGTGAATTTGTTCTTGCCCGTGTACCGATTCTTGAAAGCCAGAGGTAAAAACCTTGGATCACTTCCCTTGGATTTAATATTAATGTCCAATTTCTTCTGATATTGTGGCACATAAGAAAAATCAGAAGGAACGCTTATGCCCTGATGATGATTTGGAATGTATTGTCGAAATAGGATTATGCCTTGTACAGTCAGAAGCAAATTTCTGGTGTAGGGTTTTGCTAATCAGCAACCACAATATGGATTATTTCTATGATCTTAGAATAGCCTGTCTAAATTTTCCAATTTTGAGGTAGAGGTTGAACCCTGAACTGGGTTTATTATCAAGCTTAATAAGATTTTCACAGAAATAACACTTTAGTCGTAGTACATATGGTGGAGCTGGATCTGGTTTCAAAGTAATGGAGGATGGTGAGCATTGTCAGCGTCACATGCACACAGCTATGTGCTATAATTTCAGAAGCACAAGCACATAAATATTATTCATTTCTTTCTGGCATTTCTATGATAGCTGTGCTTTTAAGGTGAATCCTCAGTTTGGCACCACATTTCCATGTGATGAGTACCTTGACTGTATGTTGCAGAGTCTCCTTAATCAAAGCATATGTAGACATAATAATTTCTTTACTTAACATATAAGACAAAAGCTAACATTTTCTGGTTTATGAATGTGGAACATTTCGCCTTGTGAGAGAGATACTCTTAGGAGTTGGATTATTGTACCAAGAAGAATAGAAAAACAAGATTGGAGAAAGACCTTATATAAATACAATAATATTTATAATGCGAGTGCATTAAAGCTGTAATATGGCCTGCTTAAAGTGTATCAGAGGTTTGTTTGACTAGAATCTTTGTTGACTTGTTTGTATTTAAGATTTATTTGATGATCCACGTTTTAGTTATGAACCTGACAAATTAAGAAATGTATGTATGATTTTTTTAATGTCAATACTTTGTGCCATGCTATTGATTAAAACAGGGAATGCCCTACAGAGTTGCAGGAAGCAGTTGCAAGCATAATCTTTGCAGCTCCCAGATGTTCAGATTTGCCGGATCTGCTGCATGTTAGGAACTTATTTGCTGTGAAATATGGCAAAGAATTCATAGCTGCTGCATCGGAGCTTCGCCCTGATACCAGTGTCAACCGTACAGTTAATTCAGTTTGGCTTATTTCCTTTGCATTGACTCTTTATACCAATTGTAAGTTGGATATATATGTAACTTCAGATAATTGAAAAGCTCTCGGTGAGTGCTCCACCTGCAGATGTAAAGCTGAAAGTACTAAAGGAAATTGCCCTAGAATATAACATCAATTGGGATTCAACTAAAACCGAGACAGAATTCAGCAAAAAACCTGAGGATCTTCTGGTACCTGTCATTTTTAGACTCTATGTTTTGTGGGTTTTCCTAGTAATATGCTTTTCTTATTGCTACCTAGTTATTTGATGTTCAGCTCTTTCACCTTGTGAAAGCAAGTATGAGTCATGACTCTCATGGGACTAACATTCTCCAAATGCTACTCTCTAATTTGTGTTTCTCACTTTCAATTCCTTTAGTTGCTTGACCTAATTATTCTGTGTTTGCTATTTATTTACATTTTAGAATGGACCAAAACAACTAGCTGAACAACCTCATGCACATTCGACGCCGGAACGTCGGGAAGGTGCATCTACTGTGGACAATTCAGCGGCTTCTTTAAATGGTAAAAAGGTGGACCGCTACGTGCAATCTCCCACTTCGCTCGGCAGCAATTCTGTGACTCCCAGGATAATTGGATCGTCAACCAGAGAACAAAATGTAGAACCAATCACTGAGATCAAGAGCACAAGTATACAATCATCTGATGTATTGCAACGGGCTCGTGCTGCTATTGCTGCAGCTGAACGTGCATCAGCTGCTGCACGTGCTGCTGCTCAGTTGGTAAATGTTAGGTTTAACTCATTCAAACTAGACGAACAGAAAATTTAGCATCTTAGTCGAAAACAAGCGCAGAGGTCTAGTTGTGTCCTTGTTTTTCTTTAATTGCATATTTCTCGTGTCATCTATCTGAGTTTGCCCCTTCCTGTTGTTTATACGCACTCATCATTATGGAAACTTATGTTTGACACTGCACCAGATGCAACCATGACCTAGCAAGGCTTATAACAATGTACTACTAGAGAGTTTCTACACAGATGCAAGGTGCAGAGTGTGTCTTGTTCATTTTTGCCTTGTATTGTTGTTTGATATGCACAAATTTTCTTTTAAAACACGACAGCATTTCTTGCGGCTCTGCTTGGTGAAGACTATGCATACCTGATATGGTTCAATAAATAGCACTAATATGAGTTGATGTTCTAGGCATTGCCCAAACGATCAATGATGAAATTGATCATTTCTATGATTTATAAAAAAATTGTTGTCAAACACCAGTAAAAAATGCAGGTAATCAACCATTTGTAGAATATTTGGGAAAAGAATCTCCAAATGCCAAAAATTATTACTAACTTCCTGAAAAAGACTTGAAAGAGAAGTGATTTTTTATTTCCTGCAAGTCTATAGAAATGAAGCAGCTGGGTGGCAATGGCATGATCATTTTTGCAAGTGGTGGTAAAGAGGAGATGAGATGGTACAATCAGTTTCCTAAAATATAGAGCAAGACAGGAACTTAGTTGTGAATGCTTTCGCAGCTTTTCATCTTCTTGAAAAGACACATTTCACAGTAATGTGAAATGCTGCAGCATGATTGGTGATGGGACAAGCACAACACATCAGGCTTCTGCCTATTTACAGTTGCAGATTTTCACAACTAAAATATTCTTCTTCCTTTCTTTATTCCCACAAATTGCTCATCTTGTTTCCATTCAACATTTCCTTTCCCACTTCTGTTTTTCTTTTTTCTCCCTTTCTTTTTGGTCTTTAATAATTACATTTCGTTTCATATAAAATATAAAATGTCCCGGAATTAATACAACTGCAGCTAGATTCTCTTTCTAAATATTCAAAGGCTTGTCAATTATGATCAATAAATCCCCAACGATGAGAATCAATTTACATGTAATTGGGGTCGCAGATCAGCTAAACACCATAGTATTTAATGCATTCTTTCCAAATAGGGAACAATTAATATTAATTAGGGTAGAAATTTCTTGACCTTATGAATGTTACATGTCTACTCTGAAACTCTTAGACGAAGAAAGCATCGACATTTGATATCTAAGGTCAACCCAACTTGGGTAAATAAAATCTATATTCACAGTTAGGGACCAAATGTTTTATACTATATGGATCCACATATTAGTCCTGGAGCCCTTAAATGAAGAAAGCATCAATAGCTGACATCTCGGGTCGATCAACCCGATGGGATATAGAAAGTGCGTCTCTTCATCATGTTTGATAATTTTAGTCTTTTTAAGGGATAATAGGGTCTTTCAAGGGATTTTACATCCCCATCCGCACCCAAACATGTTCACCAATTACCATCTTTAGCTAAAATAGTGTAGCACAAAATAGCTATGTGCTCCTCTAGGTTATATGCAGATATGCCTGGTTACATAAAAAACAAGTAGCATACAGGTAACTTTGCATATACATGCATACAAAATTTAACACTCCTCTGATGCTTTTCCATGCAACTCAGAAAACCCCACGTCTGTTTCAACAAAGGACACTCCATTTATTTATTAGATGAAACTATCTGCAATAGAATTACCAGCAGTACACTCACAGCTGTGTGTGTAGGCTGTATGTATATATATATGTATGTACGTACTCTTGTATATATGTATATGTACGTATTCTATATGAGGGCGTGACAAAGATGTAACATCTGGTTGAGCAGGAGAACTTAAGGGTGCAAGTCTTTTAGTTCTTTTTAAAGAAATAAAAATTTTATTTAGTTATCTAATTTGATCCGTCCGTATAATTTTTATTTTTCCTTTTGTTGTTGATAGTTTCCTCTCTTTCTCTACCCAACCAAGTTTCCTTTTGGTTCTTTATACAAGATTTACGTAATTTTTATGTTTTCTCACTACCTTTTTGTCATTTATATCTTTATAATACTTTTACTTTTTTCTATAATTGCAAAAAAAAAAAAAAAACTTTAATACTTTTCATACTTGTCTTGATTTACACTTAAAAAATTTATGCATGAGAAAATCACGTGCCACAGCTGCTAGTACAAGGTTTAAAATGCATTTTTCGTCTTATAACTTAGATCATTTAGTATCTTCTTCCTTTAACTTTTTAGAGTAACATTTTGATTCAAATAGTTTAAACATAGGGCTCCTATTGGTTCGTTTCTACTAGTATTTTTATCAATTTCAGTTCTTTTTGTTACTGTAAATGATCAATTGGTCCTACATTTTTTTAATGTTCTCGATTTCAATTCTTTTCTTTTCAAATTCACCCTTTTTATAGGTATAGGTGAATTTCGGTAAAAATAAAACTAAAATTAAAAGAAAATATAAGATCAAAATATTACTTACCCTGAACAGTTAAATTGAGAAAACATTAAATAACCTAATTACAGAAATAAAAATGCACACACACCAATTTAAAATATTTTAGTATATTAACAAAAGTATATGTAAATAGAGATGGAGTGTGATGATGAGCAGGGGTGATAAAAAAATATTTAAAATCATCCAAAATCGGTCTAATCAAACTGAATTGAATCATTTTTCATGATTTATATTTCAAATTATAATTTTAAATTTAGAGTAAAATCGCACCGAACTATTGATTTGCTTTTAATTTAGAACTTAAGAAACCCGTCAAAACAAAACCACACCGCCAAATATATAATTACTTTTAAAAATTATATATATAATAATTTGATAAAAGAATTATTTTTTTTAGAAGAATTTCATATTCGAATTATATGATTTCAAAATTCATATGTTATCAAAGATCACGTTACAAAACCTATTTTTGTAAAATTTATGTTTTGACTTTATACAAAATATATATATATATATATTTAATTCTTAAGCCTATTTAAATTTTAATCTCATTTGATGATTATCTCAATTTTTCATTCATTTTTCTCCCCTGTTTTTTTTCTCCCCCTTTTCCTCTTCTCTCTTTTTTGTCTTACCGCTTTCTTTGTTATGTTTTTTTGCCTTTTATCTCTAATCTTTCTAAAACCAACCATTAGTCTATGTTGGATTAAGTATTTTCTTGTTGGATTTAATATATGATCTTATAGTTTAATCTATTTGTGCATAATGTTAGTTTTTCTTGTTTGCTATACACAAATACTTATTTTATTTTTTTATTTTTATTAAATTTTAATATTTTATTTTTATTATAAGCATTAAAACTGTCAAACCACCCGCAACCAACCACACATTTAATTTTAATTTTAAAAATAACAATTTAAAAAATTATTTATAAAATCGACCGCACCATAAATACCACTAATGATAAGATGATGGGTGAAGTGAGGGGGTTCAGATTTATTTCATGCGCGTGATGTTCACTTTTGCACAAGCCATTGATTTTGTTGGCCAGAATGAAGAGTCGTTTTCGTCTTGAATTGCGTTTTAAGACGGCCACGTTTCCATTGGTCAATCTTCATCTATTTCTAGCTGCTAGTATCAAGTATTTATGCCTTATGGTTCGTTTGTTTGGAACAAAAATTCAAAGTACAAGAGAAGTGGAAGAAAAAATAAATATGTAAAAGAAATTTAGTGTTTGATTAGAGAGAATAGATAGATGAGAAGTAAAATTGGATGTTTATGAAATTTTTTAGAAGTTTTGTTTTGTTTTGATCCAAAATTGGGAGGAAAAGTGATGTCAAAAGTACAAAAAACTTCATAGTTTATTTTATTTACTCTATTACTCATGTATATAATTTTCCTCCAATAATTTTTTTCTCATTCCTGTTGATAATACTGATATATAATTTCTTTATTTGAGGGCATTGATAGTAACTTTTATTTTATTTAAATTAAATAGTCTAGAACAATTTTTATGAATATTTTTATCAATAAAAAATATCTTTATTTTTGTTTGATGAATATTTTTATTAATAAAATATTTAAATTTTTTATATACTAAAAGTTAATTTTTTTATGAATTTATTCTTCTCATACTAAACAAGGAGAAGTATTTGATATTTGCTCCTATTTCAATCATACCAAACAATTAGAAAAAAAAATTATTATTCTTTCTCTCTTCCTCTCCCTTCCACTTCCTCGTCCCTCTCACTTGAACCAAACAACCCTTAGTCTAGTGGTTATAAACCTAAAGTTGAGGTTTTATGAATATATTTGAAGTCATGCATGGATTTTGAGTCCCACTATGCGAGTAATTATAATTTATTTATTATTATTTATGCAATATATAGAAATAAGTCATTACAATTTATTTATTATTATAAATAAAAAAAAATCAAGCATTTATACACCAAAAAGAAAATTCTTAGATGGCTTAGAACTTTTTTCGGCCAAATGATATAAGCGTATAACTATGCTAGCTAAAGGCCAATTTTATGTTGGCTACTCCTGAGATTTGAATCCACAATACATTCTAATATTAAATTAATTAGGTTTATAAAAAAAAACAGTTATTATCTCAAGAAAATTAACAATTTTTTTATTAATTTCATTACGTGCTTGTCAAAAAATAAATAAATTGGGTGAGTGGGGGTATGAGACGCTAAGAAGACATGTATTCATAAAACTACTGTCCTAAAATAAATTAAATATAGAGAAACTGAGACATGAAAATGAGGATATTGTTGTTTAAATGTACACAAGTACAAATTATGGACAGAAACTGAAATTATAGGTAGCTGCTGCCGCTGCTGCTGCTGTAGTTGGGAAACCTAAAAGAAAATGTGGGGTGTAAGAAGTGAAGAGATGGGCTACTACTGAACTGATGATCAAAGTTTACAAGCACGAGATGGAGTTGATTCAACTCAAGGGGAATCAAATGTCTTGTCTGTCTTTGTGGTCTTTGCTTTGTCCATTTATAAACTTCGATCCTAGTTACTTTTTGCACTAGATAGCCCTGTCTCTACTATACCCCACTCCTTTGCTTTTATTTTATTTATATATTAATTATTCCCACTACTTTTTCACAAATTGATACTGCAACTGGGGACCAAAATGGAGTACCTTGTATTCTGTACAGGCTTAGTACTGTCTATGGACTATATATAGGCATCTTGTACAAGTTGCAAAAAAAACAATAAATATAAAATAAATAACTCAATGATACATCAATTACGAAAACATAATTTATTCCCAAGTTAATATAACTACACCCTCATTATCTGAAATTATCAAAACGTTTCGTCAAATCTTAGTACATGCCACCGCTTCCAAATTCACAACTTGATGCAGGTCGAACGATTTGGGGTCAGGTCGCTGGACCTGATACCTTGAGATCGGGTCGTTGAATCTCTTTTTGAGCTTCCTACGAGTGGATCCTGAGAACAGAACAAACTTTAGGCTTGTCGGTTAGCCCCCAACTAAAGCTCTCTGATGCTTAAGTTAAGAAAATGGGGCCGAAAGCGATCAACGGGGAGCGAATGAGATCAAGAAAATGTGATAAATGCACTTGTGTAAATATTCATAAATGCGAGTATTTATAGTATACGGTACCGTATAGCATAGTGCCACGTGGAATCATCTGGACACCCTGGTGTCAGGTGATCCAATGGCTATCTCAGCGGGCAGGTCAATTGGATCGGGTCCAACCCAACCCACGTCTTTATGCGTGGATCCTGGCATTTATTGCAAATTCCTCTAAAAATTAGGGGCAATTTAGTCTTTTGAAAATTACCCTCATCACAACCATTATAATTTTATAAATATAATGTAGACAAACGTCTTATATTGGTTGCAAATGATAAGTTTGTATAGCTTAACCCCTCAAGGTCTCTTTTCTCTAGTGAAACGTCTTTTCAGAAAAAATCCGTGAAATTTCTATAAAATTTGAGCGTACAATATCTCGCGCAACATAACACCAATTAGGCTGCAAAACTCATCAAAATATAAAGGTTTAATCAATTGTCTTATATATATATATGTGTGTGTGTGTGAGTGTGTGTGATCATATGTCTAACCTGAAAAAAGAGAGATTATATATAAGATTATGTTGGTAGGTAGGCATGCAGAGTATTAGTTGTAAACTTGTAATTAATTATAAATTCAGATAAATATATATATAGGGAATTTTGTGAAGGGTTGTTTGTTCGTGGAAAATACAGAAGGTACAGTACGATTCAGCCTACCAAAATTAGACAACATATCAATACTACTTTTTTTGTGCATAAAATAAATCCGTGCGATGATGATGAGTAGGCAGACAGAAGCATGCATTAATTATCATCAGAAAGCAATTTCAGAAACACACACACACACACACATATATATATATATTTATATTAATTCAATTATTAATTAATCATACGTACTTCTGGTTAGCATGCATTTAAGGTAGATCCATCCATCCATCCATCGATCATCACCACCTACTTTATGTTTTCATCCATCACTTAATTCAAACTGCTAATTAAGGTACTGTAGCAGCTTTAAACATTCATCTCCAAAATCGTGAGTGTAAGTAACCCGACTCTAGCTACAAAATTATAGCTTAGGCCAGCGATCGTCGAGGAATCACTTTTGCTAGCTGCTGCAGATTCTCTTCTATTTCACACTTTGTTTTTAGATTTTCAAAATACGGAGACAGATCGTAGTTTAGATCGAAGTTTCTGGCCTGTATATGTATATATGTAATTTTCGCCGGAAAAGATGTAGTCAGGCCCCAAACGGAAAACCCTTTTGAAACAACACTGTACATCTAGTCTTGTTCCTTTCACCAATGAGGTCTCGGGATTTCAGCTCAGCCCTAGAGAGAGAGAGAGAGAGAGAGGGTATGTTTGTAGTGTGTACATGGTCTTTGTATTGTATGTTAGAGAGAGAGAGAGAGAGAGAGAGAGAGAGAGGGTGTAGAGAGAGAGGCTAGCTATAACTATAAGTACATTACACATATAATGTTGTGTGGATCTGTTGTAGTGTAACAGTTGAGTCGTTCCAGTTTCCTCAACCTATGAAATTTTGGCAAATATTATGTTTGCCATGTTAGTTTATTAGTTAATTAGTGTAACATTAAACAATGTGGAATTGTAGAAAAAGGAATTCATATATATGTTTGCCATTCTCATATTTAATACACCCCCCACACACACACATATATATATATATATATATATAAGAATTCAATAATCAATTGAAAATATAATGTTTTCCTAGCTCTTGAAAGGAATAAGGAAGTAATAGGATTAATGTAGGCCGGATGAATGACTATATATCATTAGCAATATGTCGGATTTAAAGAAATGAAGAAATATATCTATCTCAAGTAATGTTAACATATAGTATATATACTTCTCATGTAATTTTTTTTATGGGGTAAATTATAATATTTCTTTTGAAATTTACTATAATTACAAATACCCCTAATTCATTTATTAATGAGAGTGTTCAAATCATGTGTTGCTTTCAATATGTTTATTTCAAAAATACTTGAACATATTCGACACGAGTAATAATCAACAACTATTTTTTTAGAACAATAGTATAAAACAATATTAAAACTATACTCTTAAAATTGCATAACAAAATAATTGATTAAAACAGATATTGGGATTATATTATTATAAATTACTAATGATCATAGTAGTAGTAGTTAACTATTGTGCAAAATCTTGTAGGGACTAATTATATAAAGGGCAAAATACACTCGGTCCCCCTAAATTATTCTAACGTAATACTTACCTTAAATTAACAAATATAACACTTACCTTCTTGATTGGATTAAAATGTCCCTCATACTTTGAATGATTATATTATTCTTAATATATATATTTTAGTATTTTTCATATTAAATTATTTTTAATTAAATTTTTTAAATAAGAAAAGAATTTAAATTACAAGTGGAGTATGAATTAATATATAGTAGCTAGATACACACAAATATAATATAACCAACAATTCATATATACTTTTTAAAAGAAACTCATAGATATATATGCTTAACCAAAAAATAAGTATTTTTTAAAAAAATAAATAAATATAAATATTTTATCATATTTTTAAAGAAAATATATTCAAAAAACCATTTAATTACTCATTTTTATCTAAAAGAATAAATAGTTAATAACTTCATACAAAATTAATAAAATCTTTTTATGAAATTATTTCGTGTATTTTTTATATGCATTCATTACTTAACTTTGAGTTTGTAAAATATTATAACATTCAAACTGTTTAATTTACTAATTTTCGATTACTTCATTATAATTAAAAGGTACTTTTCCTATTTGAGAAAATTTTAATTAAACTTAAAATACAAAATTGTTAGAAAAAAAAATTCTTTGAACTAAATATAATACAAGGGTAACATTATCCAAAAAAATTAATTATAGGAGGTAAATATTATATTTATTAATTTTAAAGTAAATATTACATGAAGCATAATTCACAAAGCAAAGTGTATAAACATATAGGTTATGATTAGGGCACTGTAAAATGGACAAGACAAACAAGGCAATATGTTTGGTTTCATTTTTAACTTATTTTGATGTGTTTTATGGAGATTGAAAGAGAAAAATAAAAATAAATAAGTATGTATTAAAGATAGTGTGTATGTTTTTGGATTTATTTTTGAAGATAATATAAAATAAGTATGGTATATTTGATGTTGTTTAGTATGAGACAAAAACTATTGTTTATTGTCAAATCATATCTCTTATATATATATATATATTTATATATATGTATGAGTATGTATATATTTTTTTTAATTATAGGACCTATAATTAGTGTAAACTTATTTTGATAAAAAATCAAATGAGATACTGTTTCAAAACATCTCAAAATACCACCAAAACTTTCAAAATAAATCAAGGCAAACATTGTGTATATTTTGACCATTTTGAAAATAAAGCAAAATTGAAACCAAACATTATGAAGATCTCTTGGATATACCACACAACCCATTTTGACCCAAGTGTCTTAGACTTGATAGATGGTAGGAGTGTATAGGCCGGTAGGTTAGACTTGAATTAGTTCCTCTCCTTTGTCTGGTTGTTGTGAATAGACTATATATATAGAGAGAGAGAGAGAGAGACGACTATTGATTGAGTAGTTGACAAATGCCAATTAAGTAAACATTTTTGTTCATTCACTTGCATCCTATTTTTGCCTCAATTTCAACTTCATCAGCTTTCCGCCGAATTCACTCTACTCTGCAAATATTCTCAGCCCCTATATACATATATGTTTTCTTGTCTCTACACCCTTATAATTTCCTGTTGGATATAAATTAATTATCCAGCACATCAATGGAACCCTATAACGTTAATTTAATATATACTTCAAATTCCATTTTTTTTTCATACATTCAACGAATAACATTTTCTTTTAAGATTTGGTGTGATTACACGTAAAATTCCGTAGTTTACAAAATTATATTTAATATCTTCGAAATTTATTTTCGTCTATCAAATAAGCCACTTTGTTAGTTAAAACTTATCGAATTTGCTGATATTAAAAGATGTATAAAGATAGTATTATCATAAAAAGATTTATTTGACATTCAATAAGTCAACTAGGGTATATATAAATATTCATCTATTTTTTTGTTATTATCAACAAACTCGGTGGACCTTAACTAATATGAGCTTATTTGATAAACAGAAATAAACTTCAGAAATTCTAGATGTAATTTTTTAAATTATAAATTTTTTATGTATAATTATACCAAATGTGAGAGAAAAATGTGATCTAATTATTCCTATAATCCAATATACAAATGTTAACCTGGAGTTTGAATTTATCTTCAAGAATCACCCACCTTGTCTGTTTACCGTCATCCAGTACTTAATGGTAAAATAAACAATTCTACAAATAATTTATTTAGAAAACGTCAATTATATATGTTACGCGACCACTCGAATCCGTTTTATAACCTACGTACGTTCAGTGTCTTGATAATTAGGTGATTAATCTCAAGTCTTTATCTCTTGCGATTGAGAGATCATGAAAGGGAGAGAAATTAAATGAAAAGAGTGCTTCCATTAATAGGCACCTACAAGAATTAAACAATATATTACACTCAATTTTAACAATATATAACACTAAAAAATAATATGATTTTGCATTACGATTAATTACTATAGAAAATAAAAATAAAAATCATGACAAATATAAAGTAATTACGGCTTCGCAACGGCTATTAACCGTTGTTTCTGCAAATATGGTTAAAATATTAACTATGGCTAAAATTATGATAAATATTTTACCTATGGTAAAAAATCATGGAGAATATTGATTAATTGTGGTAAAAATTTAATTTTTTGCTTGAATTTTATTTAATCATGGTTAATTGTATTAATTTACCATAATTTCTAAGTCGTGGCATAGTATACCAAAAACTCAATTTTTTTTGTAGCGTAATAAATTGATGGACTAATTTAATATATTCCACGTGATTTTTTCTCCAATTTAGCTTTATTTTATATGCTAGTCAATTCTTGGTTTAAATGTATTTTTTTTGTCCAGTAACTTAGACCACTTAATATTTTCGTTTTTTAATTTTTTAGAATAGTATTTTGATTCTATATCTTTTCAATTTTCGTGATTCTAGTTTTGGTTTCGCGTCAGTTCACCCTTCTCGACAGATAAATACATTTGTCTCTGACGTAATTAAAATTGAGGTTTTTGTACCTATTGACTCATTTTTTGTTGGTATTTTGTCCTTAACTTTTTAGAATAGTATTTTCGATCCTGCTTCTTTATAATTTTTATAATTTTAATTTTTTTCTCGTCAGAATTCACCTTTCTCGCCAGAAAAATACATGTGTCTTTGCCTTTGATGTGTTAAAATTGGAGCTTTTATTTCTATAAGCTCATTTATGTCAATATTTTTGTCCTTTAATTTTGTAAGATAATATTTTAGTCCTACATCTTTTTAATTTTCGCAACTTCAATCCTTTTCTCACTGGAGTTCACCCTTCTCGCTGATAGAATTGAACTCCCGCAAACAAAATGACTTAAACCTCAAAACTTGAAAAAATAAAAGATGAATCGCAAAATATATATCCTAAGTTATGGGACTAAAAATACATTTTCCTTTAACTATTCTAACTAGCTAGGACCAATTTTTTGAACGCCTTGTTACAATATGCAGCTGCCCCCAGATGAGAAAGTATAACTTAGACGGCAATTAATTGATTAAATCTCTATGGATGATCTTCATTAGTCTTAATCATGTATTTCATCTATAATTGCTTCTCTCTTCAAATCAAATTGAACTAATTAAACGGTCATATTGATGAAGGCGAAGCAGCTGTAAGTAATTAGAAGGGAAGAAGCATTAATTAATTAGCTAATTATGATGAAATGAATTAGATTTCATCTATTACTTCTTGTACATGAATTAATTACTTATTGTGCACCGACTCTGAATGTTTTTGAAAAACAGAAAAGCCCACCCCACATACCCTTAGATCCCTGGTTCAAGCCCAGACGTGAAAGTGAGAGCTCAGACAAACCTGTATGAAAAACCCATGATTTCCACTTCTTGCAATCCACATTTGTCAGTTTGTTCGGATTCTGTATCTTTCTCTTTCAGTGAGAGCGCCGTGTCATGCCAGCATTTAACACTTACACTCTCACTCTCCAAGAAAACACCAAACAACAACACAAAGAAAACACAAACAAATTAATAGAATCCATCTTGAAACTGATTGATCGATAAAGGATCCAAATGTTTTCAATATTGTCCCCATCTACCTCCGGCCCCAGCTCAGTCCCTCCTCTTGATTCTGCAGCGACACGTCTCTAACACCACCGCCGCCACCGCCGGTGTTCCCGAATCCATGCCCCACCGGCGCCCCGATGCAGGTGTAATGATTACCTTCACTTGGCTGGGTTGCTCCATAGCTCGAATTGGAATTAGAGAGGACATGCCCCACAAAGTAGTCATTCACCGGCGGTGCTGCCGGATGCTGAGAGGCGAAAGACAGTAGACGTGGTGGCGAAGCGTACATGTATGATGCCGCCTGAGGCTGTGGTGGTGGCGGTGGTGGTGGTGCGGGAATCAGTGGTGAAGACGTGGAAAACAATCTTGTAGGGTACATTGATCTGAAGTCGCCGGCCATGTTGCCTGCTTGATGATAACCTCCGTGTGGAATAGTCTGACCGCTGCCAAAAAAGTAGCACACACAACTCATCATTTTGCTGATTATCTGAAGGATTAATTTTCTCTATACAAAACTCATAAATTCAAAGAAGCATGTAACTGATGATCAAAACAAAAACTAATTGTATCAGTCTTACCCTGAAACATAACCTAGGTGACCAGGAGCTAAATCGTTAGTGAAGACCAGTTGACGAGCCTTGTTCAGCGTTTCTGTCTCCCTCTCTGGGAAACAGACGAATACAAACAAATATTCGAATCAAACATATATATATATATAGTTCTTGAATCAATATTAATTTTCTTAGCATGCGCGAAAACAAGATTGGCTAAGACTATATATATGTGCTTCATGTATATAAACAAGAAGAAATCATTAGCGAAAATGAAGAATATAAACTCCATTCATTATTACATATAACGAACTTTGTTGAAATTCATGTGATGTTACATCATTGTTTGAAGAGAAGAAACATGCAGTTGTTTTATTCTATATGTGAAGGAAAAAATGGCAAAGAAATTGCATGCCTTGGCGGTGGCGGTTCATGTGTCCCCCAAGAGCTTGAGATTTGCAGAACTTGAGGGAACAAAACCTGCACTCATAGACCTTCCCGGGCTCATCTTTTCCCTCCTTAGCGCCGTTTTTCTTTTTCCTGTGGCCGCCTGCAACTATGCCAATTAAAGCAACTTTGATGAGACTAATCTTATACCTAAACCCACAACCCTAACATCCCCCAGCTACCTAATCGCCAATGAATATTCCATCTCAATCAATTTTTTTTCCTCCTGTCTTGTCAATATTTTTACTTTCTAGGGTTTCGTTCTCATACTCCAAAAGCCAAGAAACAAATAAACAAAAATGGAAAATCTTGGAAGATCCCGGGAGTGAAAATTAGTGGGGTGTTATTCGGGTGAAACATGTCTGTTCTTTGAGTCTGAATGGGAAGAGCCAACATGAAGTTTTCATTCTCTTGATAATCATGGCGGGAAGTTTTCTTTCTTTTTTTTTCTTGGTTTAAGGGTAATAACAAACCCCAATTAATAAGTTAATAGCACTGAGGACAAAGTAATTTACCAGCAGATGAAGAGCTGTCCTCGGAAACCTGTTTACCATCCCTGGTATAATCTTCGGGTAAGTTGTTGAGGTCTAATGGGTTTTCCTCTGGTCTCCTGGAAAGAAACAAGAAACAGGAAAAAGTTAAAACAGGCGGCTAGGGAGGTGTAGTCAAAGAGTTTGAACTTATAAAAACAAGGAGATGAATTAGGAAGAGATAAGAAGCAGGAGCTGGGTGTGGGGGGAGAGTTTAATTGTTTGTGGGGTTGAGGCCTACATACATGGAACCGACAGAGAAAGACAGATGCAAAACAACTCAAAGAAAAAGAAGAAAAAACGAAATTTGTTTGAAGGCGATCAATCGATCTCTCAGATGGAAGAGATCAACTAAAGCTTGGAAAATTATAAGACTTCAGTTTGGGACTGAATAATAGAGGCTAGTTGAGTGATGTTGAAGAAAAAGGAACCAGGCTTGAAAGTTCTCTCTCAGTTTCTCTGCCAGCCCCTCTGGAGACATCTCTTTCTCTCTCTCTCTCTACAATTGAAAGAACACCAAAGTGACAGAGGCTCTCGTGACTTTAAAAAGGAAGAGGATGAAGAGAGGCTTTGTTAGATTGTGAGAGATGAGAGCGACATGGCCTTATTTTTCTTGGCTCACTATGTTAGCTAGGTTTAATGCCCTACATCCACTAGCCTGCATGTTAAGAAAAACACAAACACATATTTACACAAATTGTAAACACACACACAGACACACACACATATATATATATATAAGGATTTATTTTCAGCCTTTCAGGGGGAATAGAGACCTTAAAATATGAATCTTATTGGTGCAGATAAGCATCAAAATATAACCTTAAGGGCAATCAAGACAAAGGGTTTGCCTTTTACACATGACTGTGCAGTTGTGATCGGTTTTCATGTAAAGAAGAGCATGGGGGAGATTATATGTTATAATGCACAAGAAGACTAGGGCCTCGTGGGGTTGTAGTACCTTTGTAGCATTGAAGTGTTTCTATCAATTTAGTACTTTGAATTCCAACAAAAATATGAAAACATTAATACACAACTTCTTTTAGTAGTCAATTTATAGTTCAGGGAGAGGAGTTAATATAGTAATCCTTCAAATTCAGAAGATATTTTGAAATAGGTATACAGTACATAGGTTGTTTCTATTAGTTACATCAGTCTTTTTTGTCTTAAGTTTTGGATTGGATCGCTTATTCATCTTGTGCAGACCAAATCTTTAAACAATTATTAATTGACTAATAAATCACTTTTTCTTTTAAGTATTTAAAAGAGTTAGTCTTTAAATATGTTATCAGAGCCATTCGAGCTTAATGAGTTTATTTCAGTGCCATCCATTTATAAAAAAGAGCTTCTCTTATTAGTCAATGGTGATACTCCATCCCACATGGATTATAAATTAATAAGTTAAGTAATATATATAATTAGCATTGACCATATAACTAGTTTTTAAAATACTTTTCTAAAAAACAACAAGGGTATTTTCACCTCACTATTTAGAGGCTACATAACTATTTTTATTTGAGAAGGTTTTGCAATTTTCAAACAATAATGGGGGATTTAAAATAATACCAAAGGTCAGGGAGCTAGTTGTGCAATTCTTACCCACGTTAAGAATTATGTTATAGGTGATAAGATGTGTTAAAAGGGAAAAATAGTATTTTTGGTCCTATAAGTTATATATGCTTGTTTTATTTTTTTTGCCTCATTTGTTGCGAGATTAACAATATTAATTTCGTAATTTATAAAAATTAGCACTTTTAGTCTTCTTTTATTTTTTCATTAGTTTTTTAACAGTGTGACCCATGTGGCCGTCAAAACAAAAATTTGAGATGAAAAATTGGCACTTTTTCTAGCTCGATAGTATGTTTGAGGGAAATATAACTAATATAGAGGCCAAGAAACAAAGATCGAAGGAAATTAGGTCAAAAAAAGAGGGTTTTTTGCCTCCGTCACAAAAATTCATTCCCACCCTCCCATATTGTTGTAGTCTGAAATGAAATAGAAACTAAACAAAGAATTATATCTTACACAAGTAAATCAAGCTAAATAAAAATCATGCCTTCAACATGGAGTTTCGCAAACTCATAAAAAAAAAAAAATGTTGCTATCTTCACTTCCTTTGTTGGAATCCAGCCTTTGTTCAATTTTGTTGTTAATTCTTGGTTGCGTTTGCATTTCAATGTTTGAGAGATTTTGAGGGTTTGTTTGTGATTTAGGGCAAATGGAAAATGAGAAGTTGCATCATTAAACTAAATTAGCTAATTTTTTCTCCAACAAATAAAACTAAAAGCCACGTATCAATAAAATCAAAAGTGAAATGAACCTAAATTATAGAATCAAAAATATTATTTCTCCTGTTAAAAGTATTAAATATAGAATACTTATTTTAATAATTTAATCTTTTAAGCAGACTTGTACTTAATATTCAACCAAATATATATATAATTAGAAAAACAAAATTTTCAATAAACATTTAAATTTCAAACTTCTTTGGTTGTAAAGTTGTCTGATCTTATCAGGCGAAATGTACTTTTAATCCCATAAAATAAGGGTAGGATTTGTTTTGGTACCACAATTATAGTAGGTGTCGCTTTTAATCCTATAAAACTTATAATCACGCATTTATAGTCTCAAAAAGTTATGTGCATTATGGTTATATGACTAAAAAGGTGTTGTTTGGGACTAAAGCACACTGTGATAAGTCTCAAAATCACATTTTTCAAGGACTAAAAAGACATAATTTTGAATTTTATGAGTCTAAAAGCGTCACATTTCATAATTATGGTACTAAAATAAATCCTACCCTTAATTTATGGAATTAAAAGAATATTTTGCCGATCTTATTGAAAGCGTATAGCATCTCACCATTAATCTGACATCTAAGACTAAACCACGTGAGGCTAAAGGTATGAATTCAAAATTAATGACTAAATTTCATAAGTTGTATGTTGAACTTGAACCCCAGCACTTATGCCGGCTGCAATTGATTTTGTTTACTTTCACCAAGCTACTCTATCAAGCCTACCAACGTTCTTGATCCTTTTTTTGGTAATTTTTCATTTATGTCTATAAATAATAGATATAGAATTACATCTTAGGACTAGCGACTACACGTGATCAAAAGAAAACGTGGTCCTCATGATCCCGAATGAGGCCTCCCTCAGACTGATACTTTTAAATTAATGTCTGAAATGTTATTTATGTCAGTTGGTTCTCTGCAGCTTATTAAGTAATCTATCAGTTATTTCACGGGATTAAATATATTTTTTATTCCGTAATTTAAATTATTTGATATTTTTATCCTTAATTTTTTAATATAATATTTTGGTTCTACATTTTTTTAATTCCCATGATTTCAACCATTTTGTTTCGGCGAAATTCATCTCTACCAACGAAAAAGGTGAACTTTGACAAAAAAGAAACTGAAATTATGAAAATTAAATGGATACAAAACCAAAATCCTCCTAACTCATTAAAAAATAAAAATATTGGCAAAAATTGACCAATCGAAACAAAAACTCTAATTTTAAAGTATAACGTAAGATGCACATGCATTTTTTTCGATGAGAAGGGTAAATTCTGATTAAAAAAAAACTAAAATTATAAAAATTAAAAACAATATGATCAAAATGCTGTTCTAAAAAATTAAAAAAAACTAAAACTAAAACGAACAACCGAAAATGCACATAAGCGTATTTCATCCTTAGGTTTTGTAAATATTACAAACAAAGCTGCAAGTTCCACTTCACATTTGTTCAGCCCGAAAATCAGTGATATCAATGAATTGAAAGTAGGGTCGAGTATTATATACATATATATGTAAATATATATCCTGCTTTTTATATATTATAATTCAAGATTATTTTCTTTGCTATAGCTTCTATATTTAAAATTTGAACCTTCAGGGAAATTAGCTTTGGATTTAGAAACATGAGACAACTGATTATTCAAGTTTTTTAGTCTTTTTTTCTCACATATACACCATCTTACATAGACGATTAAAATTTGAACTCAAAATCTCTAAAAAGAGATTGAAGCCCAACCAGACAGCCGGGCCTTTACCACAATGACTATTGAAGTTTATAATATTGTTTCTTGCATGGACACAACTCGTACGTACTTGTGATGCAAATATTAATAATTAATTATCATCCTGTATTATATGTTAATCATTCTTGAGGCAAAGGGTTGTAAGTACTTGGAAAGCTATAAGTAAGATGTTCAAACATTTTTCTTTACTTATTGACACCGATTATTGCTAAGGCTACGCCTCCATAACTAAAATAGTAAATGTCTTTTTTGGGCCACACTGATCCTCAATTTGTTTATGTATATAGCCCAAATTTTGATCATCTTTGTCTTCTTCATGGGCCTAAAGATTCAATCTGTAGGATTGAGCTTAAGCCCAAGAAGTAATTAGCTGTAATCTAAAATGAGCAAACTAATATAAAAATGACGTCGTTCCAGTTATTAAGTCATCGAGTGATAATTTTGGTCTTATTCAAACTATAATTTGCAATTTGATCCTGTAAAAATTAAGATAATTTAGTCCTTTCTGATTAATTTGATAAAAAAAACTCCACATCATCAGTATGTCAATATTGAAAATATGGCTTCCAAAGAATTTGATGACATGACAATCCAACATAAATTTTTTGCATTTTTTGGGAAATGACTTGGTAAAAAGAAAATTACAACTTGAAAAAATTGTCATATGATCAAGTGGTAATTTTCTTTTTACCAAGTCATTTTCTAAAAAATAAATGAATTATCATGTCATCAAATTCACCGAAAGCATTGATTTAGGTGTTGATATGGTTGATGACGGAAAATTTTCAACCAAATTAATTGGAAAGCACTAAATACCATATTACATGACTAAATTACAAATTTTAATCTAAATAGAACCAAAAGTACCAGCGCCTCTAACTTACAACATTAAATTACATTTATCTATGGAATATGGTGAGTTTTCTGCCCTCTAAATCAAGAAAATTCAATTGGTACATGAAATTTGAATAGAAAAAAATAATAATAAAAGGAAAAAAGTTGCTAAACTTAAAAGAAAATAAAATAACATAAAATTTATAATAATAACAATAATAAAATAAAAAAAATAGAGGGGGGGAGCCCAGGCCTCTGTCCGTTGGATGGTAAAACATTTTACAGTGAGCAGTCGAAGTCAAATCCATCTTTATCTTACCTGCCATGGCTGCTTCTGTGAGCTCCCTCTCCTCCATCGCTCCATCCACAACGACATCTCTCCTTTACCACTCATCATCTTATTTTAAGGTCCTGTATGCTGTATCTAACACTTTCACTGTTTATCTACTTGTCCTTTTATTAATTCACAAATAAAACCAAGCTGGTGAGGAAGCCAGCACAAAGCTGGAATCATCAGAAGGATGGAGGTACAGAACCTCCCTCTCATATTGATCTGCCTCCAATGTTGGCGAATCCGTCATGATCAAGGTTCGTAATTGCAGTGATTTGTGAAAATTATAAAAAAAAAAAACAAAAAAGTATCGAGAGACCTTCAAGATGAAGGCTCTGATACCATGTCGAGATTGCAATCCAACAGAACAAAAAAGATGCAAAATTGACCGGAAGAGAGGCGAAGCTCTGCCATAGATTTCATCCTTGTTGCAATTCTCTTACAGAGAAAGAATGAAGAAGACGAAGGCCGGTTTAAATAACAAAAACTACTGCCAAAAATCTAACAAATCAGCAACTACCCAATCACAGAGAGAATAAATGACGTAGTCGCTAATTGTACATAGGAACTAAAACAAAAGAAAAACGTAAAAAACGCTTTTGCTCTAGTAGTGCGACTTCTTCTATCCTTGGTCCAGTAGATCTGCGTCAATGCGAGCACCAGCAACACTTGCAGCAATCTGAGGTTCAGTGCGTTGAGAGATGATCATGGCAGCCAGAGAAGTTGAGGAGCTTGAAGAAGCAGCACCAATTCCAACACATCTTCCAAAAGCAAACGTATAAATATTCTTTATGCAATTTAATATTTTGATAGAAGTGGAGGTGCTTCATTTCATTTGATCACTTACCATATGTTTCATCCTTTGATTTATGGTTGCAATAAGTTGAACCTTGTCTAATTTTGCAATTCCTAATGCTGACCAAATATATGTACTTATATCAGATGGCTATATGATGACTTGTTCAAAGTTTATTATATGGAGACTATATCTTCGCAGTTGTAAAATCTTTGCAGGTGATGATGCATTTGTTACTAGTTTCCCTTAATAACTTCAAAGTTCAACTATATTACCTTTGAAGCTTTTCTGACTTTCAAAGGGAAGCAACTGACTAGTCTTACCTTTGTGAACCTTTAATATCGGTTGTGCTTTGCATGTTCACCAAGTAAATGCTAGGACGAGCACACAAATGCGTTTGTGCTGATATTTATTCTTTTCCCGTAAATCAGGTATGCATGTTTTGAACTGCCAAAGTATGTCTCTATCAACTTGAAAGATATAGCTGATGCAGGATTTAAAGTGGGAGAAGAGGTCCCATTGGAATCCTTGAAGATCAAAGGTCTGATCAACCCATCAGGAAGGGACAGGACGACGTCCTCTAAAGGTAACAATATGATGCGAAAATGTCAAATAATTCTACAATTCAGTGAGCTGCATTACCATGGCACAACGTGTTCTATTAGGCATCTTACTGCTTTTGCATGTTTTGATGACAAGTTACATGAAAAAATGCCGAGGAGGATAGAACTGCGTTAACCGGATCTCTAGTCCTTTGAAATCTTTGTTATGATTTTTTCTTTCCAAAGGTATACTCCAGTGCGTTGAGCTGACAGGACGTCGCGTATTTTGCTCACAGTCAGGAAACAAAGCCAGGAAACATTAGATTTTGTCACAAATAGAATATATTTAGTAGAGCTATTATTTTCAAAACCATTCTAACATGGGATTCACTAGATTATGTATTTGGAAAAAGGCATCTACTCTGTACTTGAAAATTGTCAAATTTTGTAATAAATTCTCGTATATCCTTCTATTCAGATCTTAGACAACGGAGAACTGAGAGTAAAACTCGACTTCAAGGCCCGTGCTTTCTCTGAATCAGCAAAACAGAAGCTCAAGGCTGCAGGTTGTTCGTTAACCATTCTTCCGGGTGGAAAGAAGTGGGTAAAGCCATCCGTGGCCATGAACATCGCCCGTGCAGAAGAATATTTTGCCAAGAAAAGAGCTTCATATGAGTCAGCTGATTCTCCTTCTACTTGAACCTCAATTTTCTGACCACACGATTTTGCAAAGGTATTGAAACTATTCGGCAACTGTGTTTTTGTTCCCCCAGAATATAATTTTTTGATAGCTGCTTTTCGTTTAAGTATTGTTCTTCAATTATTCAAATTGGTTAGTGGTCCAAATGAGTAGGTATTGGCATATTGCGACCTTTTCAGCAAGTAAAATTATTGTGCATAAAATCTGATGAGGACCGGATGTGATTTCCATGTAATCTGATCGTATATAATTATATTTATTATGTGATTGATATATAATTTAAAATTTATTAAATTTATTTCATAATTTAATTGAATTTAGTCAAACGCGATAATTGCAAAAAAATTCTATGTAGATCTGTCCTGTCTTGCTCTTCGGAATTTCTACACCAGCTGTTACTTAACTATTTTAGATGGCTGCACGTGCAAATTTACTAGCTTTGATGAAATGATGACAAACCAACCAACGGAGAAAATCGTCTCCAAAATGAATAATAGGTGGACGGACACTACAATAAATTTAATATTAATGATAAACTATTGCTTGATAATTCTAAAGTTGTCAATAAAAATATATATTATGTGATAATAATTTTGATTTTATTACTATATTATTATTAGTCAGAATTGTGAATAAATCTATCATTATAAATTATTAGTAAAACATCTATGTGAATGACAACAATCATCACTAAATATGCGTCGTTAATAATATTTAGTAACAATTTCTGTGCATAATTTTTTATCATTAGTTCTTACAAATAATAAATTTTATAAAATAATGATTGCTATTAAAATTATTAAATTTACTGTTATGATAAAATAAAAATTCTTGTACATTTCCTTCTCCTAAAGTTGATACTTACCATTAATTGATTTATTATTTACTTATTGCAAGTCAAATATTTTTTTTTCTAACTAAACTAGGTAAGAATATACATTTTCACATGCATTAGCGTGTCAAGATATATAAGAGTAATTTGATCGTAGAAAGACTTATTTGACCTATAATAAATCAATAATAAGTCAATCGGGTAAATATGAAATTTTGTCCCTTTTTTTTTTTTTTTTTTTGTTAATGTCAATAAATTTAGTAAACTTTAACTAACTGATGACCTTATTTGATAGACATAAATAAATCTTAAAAATATTAGAAGTAATTTTTCAAAATATAGAAAATTTATGTATAATTATACAATGAAGTATAATTATTTTTATTTATTTATTACTAATTGTTGGGAATTTTTGACCCATGATTGGTAGGCCCAAGCCCACAGCATCTGAAACCACTCACCATGGATGGCTCGCCCAAATATGCTGTCTTGGCCCATCCCTCGATCCAGCCCACTCCAAGCCACCTGGCCCATTACCCGACTCGACTCCTCTTTGATTTTATGTCTCTCCTCCGCAGATGAATTCATAACCATAATAACCCGTCTCCTCGTCTCTATCATTCCATCTTCTCTCTCTCGCTCTCTCTTCTCGGTTTTTTGCTCCAATTCTTCTCTCTCTCTTACATAAGTGTCCTGGCTCCTATAAATACATCCGGTGGCTATTCAGATTAGTAGGACTTGAATACGATTAGAAAGGGGTTCTTCGTGAACCAAGTGGAAACTTGAGTGATTTTAGTGATTCTTTGTGAATCAGTCGTTGTGGCGAGTTTGATCCTTTATAGACTGTTCTTGGTTGGCATTGTGTCTGTGTGACTAAACTTTGTCGCTAGATTTGGGTGTTAGCAACCGGTGTGTATGGTTGCTAGCCTTAGTGGTTGTGGCCTTCCCGCTCCTCTTTTGGCTCCCTGAGCTGTTTATCTCTTTTTCTGTTCTTATTGTTGATATTTTCTGTAATTATAATTGTTAATATCCATTGTTATAATTTCTGTAATATCTATTGTATAAGGAGTTTTGTAACTCATATTTTTTCTTGTAATAGTGAATTAGAGCTTTGTATTGTTTGGGCTCACGAGCATGAAATTTCGGGTCTTTATTGTTGTTTTCAGCTCGCATCTTCCTTTTAAAGAAAGACAAACCACACCCCATTGAAAATGAGATGATGTCACACTTCTATAATTCGACATGTTTATGATTTTTCTTCTTTTCTTTTTATTCATTTTTGGAGAAACTGATGAAAACATGAACTTCTACTTAATTACAACATAACATACATAACAACTTTCACTAGGAATGATAATAGGTTGGGGTTAAATTCATATTCAAATGCACTTTGGTTTGGACAAATTTTAAAGTCTTAACGAGTTTTAGAGCGGCTCTCTAGTCTTACTTTATAAAATATATTTGTATATATATAAAAAAAAAAAATATGTATATTTTATTTATATTTACATAGAATACATAAACTTAATATTTTTATAAATTAAACGAATGATATAAATAATTTATAAACATTTCAATATACATATATAACACATATTTTAAAATTTTGAATATTTTAACCCCTAAAATATGTATATATAAATTTATAAAGAAATTTACTTTTTTTAATATACTATTACCTCATATTTATAGTATTATTTCAGAAAATATATATATTTTTTTAATATTTTAAATAGATTAATCCAATCTAACCGGATGAGTAAAAGTTTTTACAAGTTGAAATTACTTTGACAAACATTAAAAAATATCTTTTTAGAAGTTGAAAACCAAAACCAAATACTTTTTTCAAATTACTTGCAAATACTCTATATATATTTATCCTATTTAAAATAAAGTTTGATTTTACAGTATTAAATAAGTCCATACAAAACTATGTGGTGGTGGTAAAATTTTGGAATGGACCAATATATATTAAAGTATGATAAGTACGCTCAATATGAGGTTTGAAGTAATTATATATAAATTTTTTATAGTGTGAAAAATTACATTTAACACTTTTGATATTTGCTTTCGTCTAATAAATAAATCTCTCTATTAGTCAAATTCACTACATTTGTTGATATTAACAAAAAAATAAAATTTACTTTCAATTGATTTATTAAAAGTCAAATAATTTTTTTTACGATCAATGACCCTCATACGTTTTCAAGCATTACGCATGTGAGGAGGTATATTTTCACTCTTTTTAGTTTGGAAAAAATTGTTTGACCTACAACGAATTAGGAATAAATTAATTAACGGTAAATATCTATTTTATTCATATTTTTTTATTAATATTACTAAATTTAGTTAATTTTAATTAATAAAATAATTTATTTATTATATAAAAACAAACCTCGCTTGTAACTTATATAATTACACTAAATTTTAAAACGGGAATAATTCCATTAAAATATGGAGTCCATCCATCGGCCTTGAAAGAAGAGAGGTTGACAATGACAGCATGTGTTTTATGACTGTGCGCTGAGTCTTCCTTGAAGTTGACAACACCTCCAACCTTATCTGCCTTCCTCATAAATAACACCTCAATTCCGGAAACTTGCATCTTTCTTCCCATAATTCAAGTTCACTATAATTTTAATTTCTTTCTTTGATAAGATTTTCCAAAACAATTTCTCTATTTGTAAAAAGAATTATTTCTAATCTTTCTTCCAACTTTTATTAGAAAATTGATGAAAAAATTAAAAATAAATTACATGGCGTTACCTTTTTTTATACAAGAAAATAACTACTTAATTTGCGCATAATTTTTTTCATCAGTTTTGTAATCAAAGTTGGTAGGTTGAATGAATGTAAATATTATTTAAAAAGTGTCACTTCCAACTTTTGTTAGAAAATTAATGAAAAAACCCCAAATAGACTACGTGATGTTGTCGTATGATTTGCACGTAATTTTTTTCATCAATTTTCTAATAAAAATTGATATGATGGCTCAGTGTGGTAATTTTTTTAAATTATAGAACTTTTTTTCATAATTCTATAGGCAACGGAATTAAAATTGTACATAAATTAATTTACGAGACAAAAAAAAAAAATACAATTGTCGTGGATAAATAGCCTTGGAATTTTCATGAGTTGAATAAATTCAAAGAGCCACCAACTAAAATTCTCTCCTTTTCGTATGCAAAGATCCCTTTGTGTTTACGAGATGAAAGCGATTGACAGTGTGGGTAGATTCGACATGTTAAAAAATTAGATTGCAAATTAATTGCTTTGGGATGGGATTTCAAAAGGAAAATATGATTCCACGACTTTTCTAACAATGTGCGCTCCAGCTACACTCTAATCTGTCCTCGTGGAACCGATTTCCAATTAATGGATTAATTAAACATGTATGTATGTATTTTGGGAGTTAAGTAGAGTGGCCCACATGGGAATACGTACGTATTTCGTACATGTATGCTGCGTCAAATTAAATACTTATGTAGAAATACTTAAAATGATGATCATCTTCCATCCATGGGTATTAAATTATTGAGAGCAGTAGCAGAAATCAAGTGAACATGATCTTGTCCATATTTTCACAGACATCTCTATAATAAAATAAAGGCATCTTGTCCAACTTTGCTATGTAAAATGGGTACGCAGTTCATTATGCAGCCCATTAATTTGAAGATATCATCATGTTACCTCTATTAAATTAATTATTCAGAAATAGCACCATTTGGATCCCATAATCAAGAACATCACAACATCATATTCATCATTATCATCCTTCTTTGCTTTTACCTCATTTTCTATTTTTTGTTAAATTTTATATCATTTATTATATTCAACAATTATATTTTGTTACTATTGTTTCTAATCAAATTGCTGATTTAAATCTTGAAAGATTTTAGATTAGTCGAATGACTTTATACATATTGTAAATGAAACGATATTATTGAGAATATTTTAAAATTTATATACAAATATATATTGCACGATAACACTACACATAGTCAACTTAATTTTTTTGAGTTATTGGGAATATATCATATTCAAGTCATTTTTTAAAAATTATGAATCTTTATAACTAAAAAAGTTGATCCGCGTCCGATGTGGAGAAATCTTATGACTTTCCTAAAAAATCCTTCTGATTTTCAAACAAGCTCTAAATCATTTTTCTTAATTCAAGATCCTTATGATTCGGCCTTAATACATTATAAATCCTAATATATATGTAAAGATTCACCTCATACTTTAGGTACAATTTTTGCTATTCTAATTTTCTTACGACCTTCATTATCATTTTTTTATAA
>NC_026145.1:9984922-9989688 GCF_000512975.1 Sesamum indicum
TCGAATCGAATGACTATAGTACAAGCCTTCTTAATGTAGTTCGGATGGTGATTTGTTTTGTAGGATTGCTTTTCGTATAATCAAGACGTATCCTATTCCTTAAAATAGCAATCTCCCAAAATCACTTTGAAAGACTTTATTCAAGTTTTTGGCACTACTTCTTTTAGAAACATAATTTAAATAATACTTTTGATTTAAAAAGATGATTAAAGAAGAAAAAAGAAAATCAAGCAAGAGGTAGCTGATAAATATTGATAAAGACATGATGAATTGAAATCGTGGTGGACTTAAATTCTTAAGTTGAATCAAGTCCACAAGTCGGAAACGCAAACACTGTTCAGAAGGTGGCTATGGCCTGTGGGTACCATAAACTTTGTCTGTATGCAAAACTGTCCATGAAAAGCGCTTAGAGTTATATGCACTTTTTTCCTACATCTACAATATCGTATCATGTTTTTTTCATTTCCCATTCATCGCATTTTGTTCTATTAACGCTTTTTATTTCAATTTATAACCCTAGACCCGGTTTACAAGAATGCAGATAGAACTAGGCCGCTGCTTTCACACGTGTCACAAAATCACAGGTGCTAAATTGGATTATTACAACCTCAACAGCCGAACGACAGCGTCTTATATGAGTTCATTCATTCATGAGCATTTCATTTCAGCAACAAACTCTACCAACTTGTTGGCTGTGTTGCAAGTTGCAACTTGTGAACGGTTAGTGACTGAGAGGCTATGTCTATTCCTAATCCAGCTCACGGAATTTAATTCAAATCTCTCTTGATTTATTATCGTCATTACGGAAATAATTGTTACTACTTTTTACGCGTTTTTAGGTTTGTACTTGCGCTTTTAATAATTTTCTCAAGCCTTAATTTAAATCATGCAACATAAATATCTATTATAAAATATAGATACACAATATGATTTTAACCACTCAATTAAATTATTGATTTAGATGAAGTACTTGGAAATTATTTAACACTTAAATCACCATACGATCGTATACGTACTAGAAGAAAATTTACTAAGAGGGTGTTTGGTTAAGTTCTTTTAAAATATCATATAAGCTCCTACGTATTATATTATAAGATATTTTAGTGGATGTGAAAACATCTTATAAGATGTTAGAGTGCTTGGCATAATAAAATTTTTGAGTTGGTAAAATGACTAAAGTTGATATGATACTATTAAAATCAAATAAGTTGTTATTTTTGACATATTTTGTTTTAAATATTTTTAAAACGCTTTTATAAGTAGTTCACATTAGTTTAATTTCAAATAAAAATTTAATAGTAATATTTTTACAATAAAAAATAATAATGAATTATTACCTAAATTTTTGAATAAAATTATATATATATATATATTCATGCTAGTTAAATTTTAGTGTAAATAATAATTGATATTTTCTTTGTTAATGTAATAATTAGTTCTAGTCGTATCATTTATAATATTTTCAATTTATATTTTTTTAATAAATATAATATCAATATCAATCTTATTTAATTATAATAGTTTATTATTAAATAATGAAGTATATTCTCTTTTTTGAATATTAAAAAAATTAAATTCTAAAGAGAGTTCTGTGTGCGCAAGTGAGAGAGAGAAATAGTGAGGAGAGTGTGTGTGGGTGAGAGAGAGAGTGTATAAGTATATAAATGAAGATAATTTTATCTTAAGAGTGTATAAATAAATAAATGAAGATATTTTTGTCTTATGGCATATTAATTTTATATAGTTTATAGGATTTTAAAAAAAAAGTTACGAAAACTTAATTTTTTTTTAAAAAAATTTATAAAATCTTTAACATTTTATTTTATCCAAATATTTTTTAATCTTATTTCAAAATAAGATCCAACATCCTACAATTTACTAAAGCATCTTATAACGTTTAGAAGCTTATAAGATGTTTTCAAAAGCTTGGCCAAACATCCTCTAGATTTTATTAGCTACGGACTAAAACCTTCACTAATAATTATTATTAATTATAATTAAATAAAAATTAATACCAAAAATTGAAACTATCCACTATAAAAAATTATTTTTGTCATGGCTACGAGCCATAATAAATATTAGAAGTCATGGCAGAATTAAAAACTAAGTTTTTGTTCTCTTTCTGCATCATAATCATAAAATTTAATAAAGTAAATACACTGCACAAACATAATAAAGGACAACAATCACAATTTTATTTTTCTGATTTAAAGTTATTTTTAATTGAAGAAATTTTGACCATATTTTATAGGTAATTAGGTAGATAGGATATATAGATGTGTTTGAGTGTTGTGATATTAATTTAAGCCGACTCATACATAAATATAATATTCACAAATTTAGTTTCTGATTTAAATTTATTTTATATTAGGTGGGGAAAAAGAAAAATAGTATGACAAGATTTGTAAAAGAAGATGGCAACTTGATGCTTTTTGGGCTACGAGGAGTCTATCAATTGGTCAAAACTTTAATTACTAGGCTTTGGCATCCTACAAAAATAGAACAGATTTAAAATTCAAATCCTGGAATTATTGCATGTATTAAGCCTCTTGCAACCCATTAAAAAAAAAGAAGAAACCCATTAGAAAAGATGAAGATCTAATTTCACAGAATATTAATAGTACATTTTTGTCAGCAGCCCAAACGCTCCTCCCATTTATTTTTGATATAATAAAAAATAATAATGATAATGTTGATTATAACTAATTATAAAGTAAGGACTTACTTTTTATTTTATTGCAGCCTTATATCAGTTGTTGTCCCCCACGCATTAATATTATATCCACCGAAATTAACATTGTTTAATTATTATTATTATTTATTTTAAATACTATCTCAGCTTAATCAAGCCCGAAAGCGTGTATAAATTGGAGGGCGCCTGACCCTATCAACCTTCTCTCCTCTTTGCCCGAACTGACCGTTTTATCTGCCTCTATTCCTTCTTCTCTCTCTCTCTTTTTTCGTCTTTCTTCTTTATTTCTTTCTTCTCTCTTTTATTTAATTTTATTTTTTGAAATTCTTATTGGAAATCCTCCCCTTTGGAGGAGCCTCAACAATTTTGTACAGCTCTTTCAGGTATATTCAGCTGCTGAATCTCTATTTCTTCATCTGTTGTGCGCTCTTTCTTCTTCTTTGTTGTAGTTGGAAAGTAGGTGGGCTGGTTCTGAAAAACCTGTTTTTGTTGAAAATTTTAGTGTTCTTTTGGTTTTTTCTTGTCGTCAATCTGAAGTATTGTGATAGCCCAGATGGTATTTCTCTTCGGTTTTTGTTTACTGCCAGATTTATTGTCGCCTGGAGAATAAAAGACGAGTCTTTGATGTGAAAAAAGTTTAAATCTTTGGTGTTCTTGATTCTTGTTCGCTAATAATATGTCTTTGGGCTAAGTTTAACTTTTTTCTCTCCAAAAATCTGTCGGTTTTGTCAGTAAATTTTCTTAGTTCACGGGATTCAAAGAGTTTGTAGATCTGTATACCTGAGAAGAAATTCAAAGTATTTTCCTCATTTCTGAAGGGAATAATTTCATTTCCACACTGGTCGCTGAAAATCTGAAATTTCAAGAAAAAGATGTACCTACTCTGCGTGTGGAGTCGTATAGTCACGAGATTTTGTCTGATCTGTTACTTGGAGCACATGCGGAGTGATTCACAGTTGTAAAAAACAAAAAACTTTCGATGTTTTCAGCAGATCTGTACAGTTTTCTTCTCAGATTTTTGAACAATTCATATTCCGCTTGAATATTTAATCTTTTTCTATTTTTGTCTGTAAGAACAAGTCAAAAATCTCAGCCGGCTCTTCTAATCTCAAGCCCTCGTTGACCGGATCTTAGCTTAGAAACAGAAGTAAACAAACAAAAATTAGTTTAAACTATTCTTAGCTCGAATTGTCTTCATCCATGTTTTTTCACAGATCTTTTACTTGTTTGTCTTGAAATCATCCATTCTGAGCAAGATTTCACCTTTCTCGAAACAGCAGGTGTTTCTATTCCAAGATCTTGAAGAGATAAAAATGAACCACTGCGCGATTCAGCAGAACAGCTTTGCTGCCTGTGAAGAGATTTGGGCCAGCGCTGCCGCCGCGGGCAGATCTGTGGATAAGAAAGAGGCGGTGGTTTGCCCAAAGCCACGGCGGCTCGGTCTAATCCACACCACCCTTGACCCTTCTTATGCGAGACCCTTTAGATGGCATATGAGGTATTTTCTATTTCTTTGCACCTCTTTTATGGTAATTTTACATCATAATTTTTTGTGAGTTCTGAATTTCTGATCTTTGTGTTTTTTGTTTGATTTCGATTAACAGCCATCAGCAAGAGGATTGTGATGCAAAAGCTGGAAATGAATTGCTGGACATAATTCTTGCAAAGGTTAGGCCTTTTGTGAAAAAAAAAATATTTTATTTAATCTCCTTGTTTTGTAAGATATATTTAATTTCTTGAATGTGGGGATCAGATGGACCATTCACTTTGTATGACTTTGTACCAATAATAGTACTATTGCATGTTTTTGTGGACATGTTTGTCAGAAAACTACAACACTTGTGAAAAAATCTGGTTTAAGTACATAACTTGTGCTGGAAACACCTGAGCACCACCCATACTTGTTCCTTCAATCAAGAATTCATGTCTTAACTTTATCCACACAAAGTATTTCAGTTTCTGCTAGATCTGTATTAACCTGGTTATCATCTATTCAACAGTAGAAACAAACAATTCATTAAATTAATTGATCTCATCGCTTACTCGTTGGATCTAATGGAAGTTTTTATAACTA
>NC_026145.1:9989698-9990032 GCF_000512975.1 Sesamum indicum
AGTCAGTCGCACAGGTAGCCTCGTCGCCCCCATTTTTTTGCGGGTCGCCGCCGAGTAGAGTATCTAACCCACTAATTCAAGATGCCCGTTTTGGGGATGAGAAATTTACTCCTGTATCACCAAGAGCAATCCCGATCCCTTCTGGGCCGGCACCTTCCCCATCGTCCACCCGCAAGGGCGGCTGCGTTAGGGCAAATTTTGGCAACAATCCGGCCGTGAGGGTCGAGGGTTTTGACTGCCTCGACAGGGACAGGCGCAACTGCAGCATCCCTGCCTTGGCTTAAGAGTACATATACATAGATCTGAAGAAGTCAATCAGGAACTTCACTTGTGT
>NC_026145.1:9990048-10068768 GCF_000512975.1 Sesamum indicum
GATCAAGTGAGCTAAGTAATTATAGGTAAAGATCATTGATCATTTTGTCTTAGTGTACATATGATGTTTGAAAAGTGTCTGTAATTAAAGGAATGCATCTCTGGTGGTGTAAGTATGGAGTCTGAAGTTATATATTGACCAAGAAAATAATTAGGGAGGTTTTAAGGGCTGGCAACCCCTCTTTGTAATTGTGTAAGTAAGAGATGAGAGGAGTGGGGTGCCTTTTAGTAATTTGTTGTGTCGATTTTGGGGTCAGTTTTGAGATTTCATCAGGCGGCTTTATGAGGAGAAGAATCTGTAAAAAATGAATGTTAAGCATCATCGTCATCATCGTCATCGTCATAGTTTGTATTGAGTGATCGTCTGATCGATCATCTTTTGTAGTCAAATTCACTTTGTATATACTTAAATATTTCGCTGTAAATCTTTTTTGTTTTCTTTTTCCTCTTTTGATAGCTCAATTTGCGTGTAGTTTAGTTAATAATTTCTTCTTTTGCTTTCTCATTTTAGTGTGATGCGATCATTAATGGCTATTTGATAATGATGATACACCTTTGCTTGTTTGCCACGCGAAAGAGTGGAGAAAGGAGTGGGCCTGCAGCCTGCCTGCCCCTCCATACCCGAAATTCTACTTTTAATCTTATATGTTTAATTTTTTACATCTAGTTCTATGTTTTACAATTTTTAAAGTGGTGTCGATTTTCTTTTTGTTTTTATTTTTGAACTATCTTGGAATTTTGGCAAAATAGAAATTAAATGTTGTAAAATTAAAAATGTAATTTTGCCCCCTCCATCCATGGTCCATCTATTGCCTCTGTTTTCTTTCAAATTTTCAGGAAATAAAACTCCATAGATCAATATCATACATAGGAATTGTGACCATTAAGTAATTGGTAACTTCATAATTGGGTCTTAGCTTTTTTGCTTAATCCGCTTGAAAGATCAAATACAAGAATTTTTTCGTATAGACAAAGTGGTGAATGTAGTCTCGAGCAATTTTGTGGGTGGGGGAGTTTGGGATTTGGAGAAAAGGTACACAAAACCACTTTGTAGTTCTTTACAGGACAGTCCAACGACTTGGGCTATATAAACTTACATGAGTGTAGAATGCGTAGTTAAAAATGCAAAAGACACCAGTTTGTGGCCTCCATAGAACTTCCAATCTTATCAGCGTCGGGAAATTAGAATAGGCTTCAGGACCATATATCGGTATTTACAAATTATTTATCAACACAATTCTAGTAACGACCAAGAATTGTATTTGCTGTTTGGTTTGAAACAGCAATATATTGGTGAGACATCCTTTTCTACACGTGATGTGTTGCTGCTACTCTCCTAACGTATGGTTTAAAGTTTGGTTTTCATTAAATGAAGAATGGAGGGTAATAAAAAGGGGGGTCTGGTAATAAAAACTGTAGCCTTCATTAATGGAATCGTAAAGTTGGTCTTAATGGAGAGCTGGAAATAGCTGCAGGCTGCACCTCTATCTTCTTTACTTTTTCTTTTTAGGTTTATCTTTCTTTCCTTTATGCTTTGCGGGCAAAGTACCACATCTTCCCAATTGACCCGACCCAGAATCAATCCTGTTGGACTTGTACTTAATTCACGGGTCCAAGCCCACATATAAGTGTAGCTTCGTATAAAATTTTAAGTGTAGCTTCGTATACTACCACTCGGGCTAAACTGAAAAGATGCATCATTTTGTGGCAACAATCTCGTCTCGATCAGGCTTAAATTTATCCTGAGGAAAGCACTAAAATAATAATAATAAATAAATAATTATAAATGCTCTTGGAAAGTTTGCCAAAAATATAATTATCTTCTTATTATTCGAAAAATTATAAATATTCATAATATTAATAATCATCTAATAAATATTGTATCGTGATAGTTTATGTATTTGTTAGACAATTGTTAATTTTAAGAGAGAGTTTGTAATTTTTTAAATAATAAAAATATATTTAATAATTAGAATAAATTTAGTAGAAGCCGAATTTATCCTATATAGAAAAAAATGACAAGATTCCGACCAATCATACCAAAAACCTAAAATAAAAGATAAGATCGATGAATGAGTCATTATCAAAAATAAAATACCAAATCAAAGTGTGGGCATTTTGTCGGCCCGCAGGAAAGTTCTGACAAAGTTGAGAAAACGAAACCAGTGTCAGCTACAGCCGAAGAGGCCTTCAAAATTGTAAACTTGGCTCGGCCATGCTTCCAAAGGCCAGGTGCCTACATCATCCAACGCTAAATTCCAAAATATATTAATTGTAACAAGATTCATGCAACTTACATTAATAAAAATGTATTATTTTTTTATATATATAACTTTATACCCCATGCATTGTTAATATGTTACGACTTTGAGTCCAACCAATGTTGGATATTAATTTAATAATAATTGATTTATTATAATAATAAATTATTATTATTGGTTAATTATACAATATATTACTATTAATGTATATTGATTGTTAATGATTAAAATTAAGATTTAATTAGTATCAATTTACTTAGATAGATACTTAGCGTGAATGGTTGCAGCAATCCATTATTTGTTGCATAAGTAATATGCATATCCGCGAAATAAAAATAATAATGAAATCACCGGTTTTGACCTCATTTTGAATGTTTTATTTCATATTACACTAAGTATATGGGTTAAATTCGTTGTAATATATCAAATTATCAAAGTTCTTCTTATGAAACTTTTAATATAAAAAATCATCTTTATGTTCTGAATAAATAATCACACCATTTTTTGGTCAACTTGAACCTATTTTTTTTAGAAATAATGATTAAAATATTCCTTCTAGCCAATCGATTAAACTAGATCTATTAACATATAATTATTTTTAATTTATAATATATATAATTTATAACTATTAAAATATATTTATAATACATATAATTATAATTTATAAAAAAATTCAAAATAATATTATTTGGGCAATCCCGATCGTCCAGAAGTGGAGGGCGACCGCATCGCCCTCGCTGAAGATGGACGACGGTTCGCCCTCACTGCGTTGGGCGACGATTGTTGCCTAAGGGGTGAGGAGGGCGCCAACCCTCCTTTTCAGCAGCAGCGGCAGCGAAAACGCTGCCGTTGTATTTTTTTTAAATATATAATTTTAATTAATTTAATTAAAACTATATTATATTATATAAATAATTAAATAATTATTATATAATATTATATATATTAGATGTGAGAGAAGGGTAAAATTATTTTTAAAAAAAAGGTATTTTCATAGCAAATTCGCAGTCAAAGCGCGTGTGGCCCAATTTCTGTACGGAGGGGGTTTTTCGAACTTTATTTTATAGGGTATCCAATACTTTAATTTTTATAAGAGTTTTTTAAACATTCCTATTATCACATGCGGGTCTCTGAATTTTTTTCTTAAGTATATATATATAGTATTGTACCGAAAATTTGGAACAAAGTTTATTTTAGTGAATTTGTGTGGTTATTATCCCAAAAGAGTGAAATATGCCTCGATTCTTCCTGTTAAGAACGTACAGAATACACCTTCATTAGAACTATATATATTGGGATGAACCCTATTATAATTAACCTCTAATGCTTAGTTCAGTAGATTGTTAGAGAAGTGTTAATAAAGTTTGTAAGAATATTAGGATAGTCAAAATTGTATCTGCTGCATATATAGAGAGTTCAAAATCTATCGGATCGTAAAAATAGAGAGGTCTTAGTATCAACTTCATAAGATATACTCCAATATCATACATAAACGCTGCTTGTATAATATATATATTATCTCAAATACATAAGTAGAGTAGAATAGTAATGTACAGCAATATACAATAAAAAAAATTATTTTGTAATAAATAAAAGTTATTGGCCCATAGTAGTTAGTAAAGCGGTGGCTGCCTGGTGGCACCAAAAATTGACACAGCGATCATCTTGGAAGTTTTGATTAATCAACAACATAATTCTAAAAATAGTAAAAAGGTTTCCCTTTGAAGACGCTTAAACAATCTGACGACCAATTTGGAGTAGGAAGTGCGACAAGTATGACACCCAGTCGATGATGTACTATTCCTCAGAAGTTCGTAAAGGGGTGCATTGTGCAATGCATCCAAGTTTTATTTTTTAATTCGTATATATCTAGCTACCAAAGTCGTAATATTATAAAATTACATTATGAGGAATCTGAATGTAATAGAGAATCTGAACTGAGTTCATGAGACATATCATTTTCTGTGTCCACGTGACCGTCGAAACTTGTAAGAGATCGCACTGACCTCATCACCATGCACACACATACCAAGTTCCAAAATGGAACCACCGCGGGTCTACGTACTTTCCGTTTTCACCACTATATATGATGTAGCGACAATATCACAAATTTTCAGTGCACGATCACCGTATGATCAACGTTATTATTAGTATAGAGATGACTGACTCAAAAATGGACTCTAGAAAACTAAAGAGGGGAAGAAGCGTCGGGACGGAGGCGGTGACAGCCCCAAATGCAGCCAAGAAAGTGGCGAAAGTGGAGCCGGGGAAGGGGAAACAGAGGGAGGAGAAGGTGGTGGAGGAGGCGGAAGTAAGTTTTCCGGTGGAGGAGGAAATGGCGGACTGGGCGGGTTTGTGGAGTGGGGTGGATGAGGAAATGGCATGGGCGAGTTGTTGGTGGCCGTTTTGGGAGAGGGAGGATAAGGGGGATACTTTTGATGCACTGTATGGCGATGTTTGGTGGGGTTTTGATATTTGGGACTTGAAAGGGAGCTGCACTGTTCCAAATCCAAATCCAAATCCATGACCAAATTACTCTGTTTCCCGCAATCTTTAATTTCTCTTAATTTATACTTGGTTTTTATGTTGTTCATGTATTTTCGTGGCAATTGAAATCTTGAGTTTGGGCAAGAATCATTCTTGGCCGTTACCGTTGATTAATCTTGAACTTCTGAATCGTGATCTCTGACACCACTTCGGTAATAAAGGGGTTGGTCTTGGGCCTCGAGAAGAAATGTTTCATTATGTTTGGTTTCGTTTTTAAAGCGCTCAAAATCGAAGCAATATTTGGCATTCAATATTTTGTCAATTTTTGTCTCGTTTTTAAGTATTTTGTAACAGTGAGTGGGGGACAAAATTAAAATTTCTCTCTCTTCATTTACAAATAAACTATATACATTTTTATACATATATATATATAAATATATATAAAAAAGAAATGATTTGACAATAAACAGTACTTTTTGTCTCCTCACTTCCCAACATCAAATATATCAAACTTATTTTATATTATCTCCAAAAATAAATTTAAAGATACACACTATCTCTAACTTATTTTTATTTATTCCTTTTTTAAAACTCTCTATCTCCACAAAATACCCAAAAACAAGTTAAAAACAAAATCAAACATTATGTTTAGGCTCTAAGGCCGGCCCAGTGGAGAAAACTAATAATTACGACACAAGTCAAAGATACAGTAACTGATGTGTTGGGTTGATTCTGTTTTCTGTCCTTTGACAATCGCGTGCTATGCACTCTTCTGTGTCTCGCGTCTGCTATGGATCCTAAACACCTTTAGATCGTTTTACTACATGCTCTTAGAAACTGCGTATCATCGATGTCATGGGAGAAAAGAAAAGGAAACTGTTGACACTTTAATCACTCTGCTCTCAGTTCAAAGAAAAAAGGGGAAGAGAAAAGAGAGTAAAAATTGAAATAGAAATGGGAGAAGGAAAAGGGTCGACCCTTGTTCATCTTCTACTAATAGTCTTGAGCTTAACTGCATTTGGATTTGCAGTTGCTGCTGAGCGACGCCGTACCATTGTAACCTCTCCTCTCTTTTTATTTCCTACAATTTTCCGACATTTACATATTTTTATGTACGTATACTTGTCTATTTTGCTGGAACTGAATTGGGTTATGTGTATCACTGTCAAAAGTTGTTTCTTTGTTGATTCTTTTAGTAGCATTTGTGTTGTTTCTTGGCAGTGTTTCTTGCTTTGGAGTTTAGCCTTTCCTAGAATTGGAATCACTGTGGGAGTAATGGCGGGGCTCTAGAATTTTTTTTAGTAGATCTATGTGCTTAATTATTTTGTTTGCGATGTGGATTTGCTGCTTGTATCTGTTTGAATCGATTGGCTGCAACTGAATTTTGATGCTCTGTTAGTAAGATAAGGGAGAGTTGTTTTCTTGTTCGAATTACTTGTTTCTGTTTGTGTATTTGAAGATGGTCTGTGGTCAGTCTTTTGTCTGACAAATGATAACCGGTATCGATTAGTCTATTATATTTACTATCGAGTGAGTGAGTGAGAGATATGGTTATGGACTTATGCTGAGCTATGTGAGAAATCAACTTTGGCTATGGACTTATGCTGAGCTATGTGATAAATCAACTTTGGCTGATGAAGTATTACGAGAGGGTGGTAAGAGCCGATAAACATGAACTGAATCAGTGATAAAGTGACATAGTGTGGATTTTTCGGAAGGGATGCTTTATGTAAATAGAATTTGTAATTATGTCATCTACATTGTTGTATTCATTATGGTAATCAATGTTTTTGGTGTATGTTGAACACATTTTTGACTTGTAATGGAGGGATTTTTACTGCTTGCAGTATGCATACACTCTCAAGTATGGTGCTTGGCATGATGTCTAGTATGTGAACTATTATTTATGGTAACTGGATTTATCAAATAAATTATGGTTCTGAGACAGTTTCTCGTCATTGTAAGTTACTTGAAGATGTTTCAATGTGAATTCATTGAGATTGATGTTTTGACATCTTCGATTTTCTGTTTTTTATTTGGAAAGTGTGTATACATTGAATAATTATATATGTGACTTGTATCTGGTAAACACTAGGTTATGCCATCTTTGAAGGTCAGGAGTATGTTGGGGTTACGTATTATATACTAGTTATAGCATGGTAACTTATTTGAATAGAACGGTTTAAAAAGTAGATGCAATTAGATGTATGATACCAAATTTGTGCTGAAAACAGTATTCTAGTCAATGAGCAGTTTCATGGAACAAGGGGTCTATAAAGTGTTTCTTTGTGATAACAAATTTGTGCAAAGTTGGATCGTCTCTTTTGACCGGTAAGGTTGATAACACGATAATGATCACATATTAGAATCTTAGTTATATATGGTCAGTGGTTGTTTCAGCAAAAATGTTCAGTGGAGTTATTATGCGGGTCGCAGTTGATTCCAGCAAAACTTTTGCCTTGGAAAGTACCTTAGAAGTGCTGGTGAACCCTTTCTATTCTTTTAGTCCTCGAGCTTAAAGTAACTTAGCAGGTCATTGAATGAGGTTTCTTGGTCCAAAACAAGATCAAATTATATACTTTGGAAGATATATCTAAATTATTTAAGTCGAACTCCATGTAGTTGGACAGCACTTTTCAAAAACTGTCTTTATGCAATGCACATTTGTTTAAGCATCCAAAAGCAGTATCTTTAATTGCAGCTCTTTGATTCAATGTCTACAACAGCTGATCCAGGCCCCTTTAAATTAATTGATAGGGAAAAATTCTGAATTGCGGCTCATTGGCTCAGGAGTGTCTTTTCATATTTGAGTTATTACTTCATGAAATTTCTGTAAACCATGAGTATAGGCTCATCTTGTATGCAAATGAATCTTTATGTCTAAGAAGACCATGAAGTTCACTAGAAGGTCTCTATTATCAAAATATGATCATTTAAAAGTGACTCAGGAGTTATATTTTCTGTCCAATCAAGCTGGAAGATTGTTTAATAAGTTGTTGTAATACATCGGAAGGACCTAAGCATATGAACCAACTCATGTTTATAAATTACTGCATCAGCCTGAATATCTTCCAATCTCTGCCTGTTTTGAAATTTCTCAAATTAATAGAACGCATTTGTAACAATTAGATTCTGATAGTCATACTTGAGATATCTTCTGCATAAAATGATCACAGGACAGTATTAAGGGCTGACATCATGAGCTCTTCAGTATAACAATTTTTCTGTTCCTTACCACTAGAAATCTGCTACCAGTTTCAATGCCAATAAAGTGACAGGTGAGTTGATGATCTCAGTGGGGTTAGGGCAGAAAGCCCTCCAGTTGACGAAAACTCATTTTAAATGTCTTTGTACTATCCCACGTAATATAAAATGTATATAGCGTTGAGTAGAGGGTGGATGGCAATGTTAGGCAGTGGAAGCTCTTGATCGATAACGCAGTTGTCATACAGTGCAGTCTATTCTCTCGCCACCGACTATGTCAGCTATGCATTCGGATTGGTCTTTGCCCATAATTGTGACCTTACCTCCTAGCTGTACGGCATAATTTCACTCTCGCTGGAGCATAAACTATTCCAAGTATACATCTTACCTTTTCTCCATCACTACAGGGCACTCTACATAAAGATGAAGCCACTAACCAAACATACTGCATTTACAACTCTGATGTTGCCACTGGATATGGAGTTGGGGCTTTCTTGTTTCTGCTCTCAAGCGAGTCACTGCTTATGGGCGTCACAAAGTGCATGTGCTTCGGAAGCCCTTTGGCTCCAGGAGGAAACCGTGCTTGGACCATAATATACTTCGTCTCTTCATGGTATGATAACGTTTGTGGACATTCATGTTATGATATAATGCTCATTTCCAATTTCCTTCCCGCATGTTGCTCCCCTAACAAAAATGATTTGCAGGATGACATTCCTAGTGGCTGAAGCATGTCTAATTGCTGGTGCAAAGAAGAACGCTTACCACACCAAATACCGCAACATGATCTATGCAGATAACTTTTCTTGTGAGTCATTGCGGAAAGGCATATTCATCGCTGGAGCAGTCTTTGTGGTTGCCACGATGATCCTCAACATCTACTACTACATGTACTTCACTAAAGCTACTACTCAAACAGCTCAGAAAACCAACCGCACTGGTTCAACAGTCGGTATGACTCGGAATGTATAGTTTTTTTGGGTTCAAATCTTGTCCCTTGCCAGGATAATACAGTCATACTTAATATTAGCTTATAAAATGTAATTGTCTCAAGAGAAGTATTTAGTCTAGTGAATGATGAGTTGCAGCCAGAAATCATCCCATGTTGAATACTGTTTTAATGGATTGCTTGTTTTAATTAGAAGTAATTTGTTTGTTATATTGTTTATGAAAAAATTGTAATATGAAATTTATAAGCTTTTGAAAATATCTTATAAAATGTTTCAGTATCAGGGGTATGGGACATGCGATTTAACAATTCAAATTATAAAGGAAAATTATATCACAAATCGAATATGATGTAATTATATATATTCTCAGTAAAATATGAGCTAATATAGATTTTTAATTAATTCTAAGTAGATTTCATCTCAAAACTATCTATACTACAACTTAAGTTAAAGGAAAGGACAAAACAGTCCCTCAAAACTAAATTTTGTGATATATATAAATAAGTAATTCTGAATAGATATCCGTTATAATTCATTCAGCAAATGTTTAGCCCAAAAGGGATTTGAAGTCAGAAAACAAAGCAGCAGTTGTCTCTACACCAAATCAAGTATAGGTATATAAATAAGTGATGGGGATAGATAGAGAGAGAGTTGAATGTGGGCAAAAGCAAAATGGCAAAATGGGGAATGAGGCTAAGAGCAAAAGTGTAAAATAGAGATTGGTAAAAGACATTCTTGAGATTTAATGTGCTGTAAGAAAAAGGCAAAAAACCACAGTAAAAGACACCAAGAGAGGAACAAATCCAAGGTACAAACTTCAAAAGCCTCCCAACTTTATAAATACTGTGTCCAGATGTTCAGACGCCCCTTTTCCTTTTCAACACTCAGCCAAATATACATACATATATATATATATATATGTAAACAATTTTTTTTTCCTTTTTTTTAATTAAAAAAGAAATATCTTTTTCAGAGTCAGAAGAGAACAATCACTACTCCTTTTTTGTTTTTTTTTTTTTATGTAAAAAACTTTTTGGGTCCTGTTTGGATTTTGGAACAAAATCCGACACCTTGGTTTGGGTGCTCTTTGGCATTTCTTCTGATACAGTTGATTGTTCAAACTCTGATGAAAAAGTTGGCTTCCTGTACGTTTGCAACTATTTTCTTTCAACTCATGTGATTATGCATATTTTTTTATATTTCCTATATTACTACGTTAATAATAGCATAAATTCTACAAACTCATGAAACTTGTCCATAGTCTTACTCAGACTCTATATATATATATATATATATATATATATATATATACATTTTATGGCCCTATTCTGACCATAGTTTCTTTTTTTTTTTGGAGCGTCAAAAAATATTTTTAAAAATATAGTCTTATTTGCAATATTAATTTAATACTAATTGAATTTCGATAACTACTTTTAGTGTAAAGTTATTTTTCACTTTGCAACTTTAATTTAAATTTTCCGTCTACAGAGTTAAATTTGAGGTGTGAGGAATAGTATATGTATTATTTATCATCCTATGATATTTTAAATTTTGAACTGAAGGATTAAGCAACAATTGATGGGCTGATCCTATGCTCGAAATACATGTTTACCTAACACTCAGTTTGAATAATTTGCATATTTGCAATAATTGATAACTGATAAGATAAGTATCATATAAATTTTAGTTAAAAAATTTAAATACATTTTGTGAATATTTCTTATCGATGAAAGATCCACTGTGAGTATGAAGGCAGTTCTTGCACCCAACCACTTTGTTGGTCTAGAGCATAACAAATGGTATTAAAGTCCATTGCCAAACAAAATCGAAAACTAAGTGTTATACGAAATAAAATATTATGTACGTGGGAGCCACTTTTTTAATCTACTGAAAATCATGATCTCTGTCATATCATTGTAAGGACGTTGCGTCCTGAAGAAGTAATTGTGATACACCATCCAACACTGATTAGGAACTGATAAGATCTCGTTGCCTTCATCTTAATTAGGGAAGGTGGGGAGATTAATAAGATAAGTACCATACAAACTTTGTGTTAAAAAGTCTCTTGATTCGTTGAAATTTTGATGAGCGTAGTTTGCAGTACTGCTCATGGCAGAAAATACAGTGGGAAGACTACTTGTTTATGAAAGTGATAATTAATAATTCAATTTTTTTTTTCTATTTTTCTTGATAGCTACATAATATAAATACATATGAAAAATAATAAATATCCAACTACTTGTATGTGGATGCCGTAAGGTTTTTGTTGAGACATTATTATTGTTCGTGATGACATTAATTTTCCCCCAGAAGCATCCGCGGTCGCAATAAATTTTGTTATGGGCATGTCTGAAACATCTGGCACTGACAAGTTTCATGATTTTGTAAACAAAATTTTTAATACCTAAGTACGTGCATTCTTTGTGTGGAATAAATTTAAACTTGTTAATCTCGCGATATATATATATATATATATATATATATATATATGTGACGTAAATTAAATAAATTTTCATACTACTTATATCATTCTCCAATTAACTTTTTATGCCCCCATTTTAAATCTTTTCTTGAAATTTAATATTTTATTTTATATTCTAATTAACATGCTCGTATTGTTTTATCATAATCTGCTTCACTGATATTTACAGGGGTGACGTGCATTCATACGACGTCAAATACGTTCTTTGATAATTTTAAGATCAAATACTCGTAATTATGAAATTAGACTTATTAAATCTCGTTCCACTCGTTCAATAGTAATAAATCTCACTTGTTAGTGCGTGTATATATATTGCTTTTTAATATTTAAATTATAATCAATATTTTTTTATATTCCTCCCATTCAAATTGAGGTTAGTGGATGTTTATGGTTATAATATTTGTAATAATTTTTATTTAATACCATCTTCTCACTACTACACCATATTCATACACATTACTACCCATTATTACATAATTGTCCACTAATTCACATTAAAATGGTAGATGATTTCTACACTTATAAAAAGGGGCATCATTCTACTTATTTTGATACACACATATGCACATATATTAATGCAATTATTTTATAAGAGAGAATTATATTAGTTGTTGGAAGGTGTTCATTTTTTGTGGAACTTTGGATTCCACTACTTGTCCAGCGTGAGTTAGTCGTACGATATTGTCAGACTGTTGTATCCTGGAGGGACAAGTCAAGAGTGATACTGTTGGACTAGTGAAAATTTTGTTGCAGCGAGCTTGAATCTTCTTAAAGATAGCAAAATATCTGCTCCTTAACTTGAAGATTTATTTTTATTTTTCAACTGTATTTGTTATTTCTACAACATCACTTATGATGATATTGCAAAGAAATTGTCGGGTAAATTGCTGATGTGAGGAAACGTTTCATATTAATTGCATGGTAGATGTTAACGTTAAGAAGTTGGAGCTTGAGCAGCTTATAAGCCCCAATGCCTCCTTTCTCTAACAAGACAAAACAAGCAATTCCTTGAGCAATAAGGCACGCATTCTATCCCAAGCTGCTTCATATATTTAGTTGTAAACGTGGAGTTTGAGTGGCTTATAAGTTTTAAGGGTTCCTCTCCCTAGCGAGACCCCTTTTCAAGGACAATCCATGAGGCACTTATGAAACCAAAACAGATAATACCTTACACAATGAGACCTCAATCAAACCACAAGCTACATCAATTATGTATTTTTTACAAACTAAAAAGAAAAAGGGAAGAAGAAGAAGAGGAGGTTTTAGCAATTTAATTCATCAATTCTTACAAACTACTCTTTTTTTCTCCCTTCTAGAAAATGATTGACTAATATATTCAAAATTGTACCACATAGCAAGAATTTGTCTATGGGTTGACAGAAAACAAGATCAAAAGCAGGGACAATTGGTATTTCAAAGTTGTTCACAAGTTTCACTATCAAAGCATCAAAGTTGGTACAAACGTATCCTCCTCCTGTCAACACATAATGTAATTAATCCTTAAAAATAATATCATGGTATTATATTAAACTTAGTACATATATACTTAATTAAATATAAAATTCAACGTTAATAAACCTAAGCCCGTTAAACAACAAAATTCTTTATCAACACCGTAGCGAGATTCCCGGTCAGCCAACCTATTAGGATCCACCCCGTCTCATGTTTTTCCAAATCTGTGTCTCCTTCTTAATTTTAAGACACTAAGTACTAACATTTCAACGTGTGATGTGTGTGATTGACATTTTAAAAAGAGTGCTTTCAGAAACAGGAAGATGTAGAATAAATCCAACATTGCCCACTCTAAAATCTTTGAAAAGTTTATACGCAATTCAACTTTACTTTTACTTTATCCCAAGTCAAAAGTTTATATATTTAAGTGATTGAGTTAGAACATGTTTGGTTGGAGTTATTATCAATATGTTGTGTTTCATCGTAATAGGCCGGGTTTAATGTTTTTAGTACTGTTTTATGAGATTTTGAAAATGATTTTAAATTGAAAAAATTCGACATATTTAGTACTCTATTTAAGGAAAATTTCAAAATTAAGAAAATTCGACACATTAAATTTTATATTTTATGAAATTTATGGGACTAAATACATTGATTTTTTTAAATTTTAAAATTATTTTGAAAATTCTGTAAAACAAAATATTAGATACATTGGATTTTTTTATTTTTGAGATCATTTTAAAAATTTCATAAAATATGGAGCCCCATATATTATTAGATTAAAAATATAATTTCACTGCAGAATTAGTAATTGTATTATTTTTTCTATTAATCACTAAATAATCATAATTTAATAATATTATATATAAATAATAATGTGATTACAGAATGTAACGTGGAATTGTTGTACCGACGTGTTAGAGCACCGACCGGTCGACGCCCTTGCATTGCAATAATTCGAACCCATCTTTTCAGGACATTATTTTGTAATAAACTAGGTCCACGTAATACCAGGAAAGAAATTGTTACTGAAAATCTAGTCAAACCTCTCTGGCAGATAGACTCGTGTTCTCTTGTTTAAAAAATGTAGCATCTAAATCCATCCATAGATATCTGAAAAGATACTTAAATCTATGTTTAATTTAGTTAAAAGGTAATAATTCTACAATATTATAAGATGAATTTACTTGAAAATATCTAATGTAAGTCAAATCTTTCCAGCCACATAAAAGAAAAAAAGAAATTAAAAAATTATTAAAAAATTAAACCTCATTAATCATTCTCTCAATTAACTTGTACCAGTCATCAATTCCCATCTCCAACGACAAACACTGCTAGTTTGATATATGTTCCCATCAGGGGGTCCCTCTCTTGCATGAATAACACCCCCCCCCCCCATCCCCACCCCACCCCTCCACCTCTCTGTCTGTACGTATCGTGTATGTAAAACACAAAGCCATCAATTCATACTCAATATACTGGAGGTGGTCTATGACTGTGAGCCATCCCTCTCTGTGTGTGTGCGTGTGACAGAGAGAGAACACAGAAAATTTCAACCCAAAAGCTCGAACTCAACCACACCAACCAACCATATTTTCCAGCAGGCAAAACCTTAACTACCCGTTGAAAAAGATAGCTGCTCAGATTCCCTTAAAACCCTTTATGTGGGTTACGTTCACCGGCGATGTCATTTTCCGGCGGAAAAAGACCACTCTTCTCGTCATCTCTGGCGCTACTGCTTCTCTTGGTCTCACTTGTGCATATTTGGGTTTCCGGCCAAACCACGGCGGAGGCAATCAGGATATTAGCGGAAGAAGGGCAACCCATGGAGCCTCCTCCTCCGGCTCCGGGCAAGAATCAGACAGAAATATTCAGAGAGTATTTCAATAGCAGACTTTCTGATCTCAACAGTACTACCACAAATGCTACATTCGTTGATTACAAGAGGAGAATACCCAGCTGCCCAGATCCTCTTCACAACTAGAAAGAGTTAGATAATCATCTGCTAATTTATTAGTTTCTTCCTCTTCTTTTATTTTAATTTTTTAATTAGGCTATATGCTTTCTTTTTTTTTTATTTTTCTTGGATTTTGTCCAAAATACCCACGTTTTTTCTCACATTTGTTGTTACGCTACTGTGAAATGAAACATGGTTCTAGCAAGTACTATGATATATTGAAGGGGGTAAACCGTGGGTATTTTGGTATTTCGAGATTCTCCCTTTTGGTTCATCATGGTGTAAATAAAATTATGCTGAGTTCTTGTATGTTAATTATTCTAAATTAGCAGTTAAATATACGTACCATCGTTTTTGATTCAGCCTGCAGGTATATAGCCTTTTTTACCAGCTTGTTAATTCATAGCATATGTTCAGAAACCATGGTTGTTGTTTGTAATAATACTACTTCCAAGAAGAGTAGTAATGGTAAAGGATGGTATGAGTTTCATGTGTTTTCGCTGCCATTGATGCAAAAGGCAATCTCTTTCACTAATAGGGCAAAGTTTTGATCAGAGTCTTGGGAGATTGCAAATCTTATGGATTTTTCAGAACAGATAAGATTTGGCTTTATGGAGAATTCAGACACAGTTTGCAATTTTTGTGTTAAAGAGGTTTTGGGTTTATGTATTTGCATACAAGGAGCAAACAAAAATAAAACTTTTGGGATTCTAGCTTGCTTGTGTTAACCTCATTTTTCCAGAACAGGTAAGTTTAGATTCTTCTGTGCACTTTTCATTTGAGGTTGAAATCGCATTGTTTTACTGCAGCTGAGGCCAACTTTTTAGCATCAAAACATAGGATTGATGGGCTTTGATGTGTGTGTCTGCGCATTGACTGTTTTGCATGAAATTGTTTAATTTGGACTCTCTTCAGATTCCATCGCATTGTCTCTATCTTGCTGTGAAAGAGGATGTGGCTTTGCCGTGAAGGATATGCTTTCTTTCTGGGTACAATGTAAACCAACAGGCCCCTGTCCCTTACCCCCCACCCCGACAACACTCCACTTCGAAATTAAGAGTCTGAAACAACGAAAATTTAGACTCATGAGATGGTTTAATCATAGGATTAAGACAAGATGATGAGTAGCTGAAGAGCGACGTACGAGGTAGGACTGCGACTTAACACACATGCATTTTACACGATTGTTCAGTGTAGTGTGGAGGACAATGAGGAATCAATTAGATAACTCATCACGAAAACTTCAAAGAAAAAAAAAAAAAAAAGGACTATGAATTAATTACATGGTACGGGTTATGTCTGGACAAAGTTATTTGCGAGTACATGTAATAGATATCACCAGCATCTAGCACGTATTCATCAATATTTATTCCACTTTAATAAATGAAAATTTAGATGATATATATATATATATATATGTTGTTCTTTTTTAAAAAAAAAAAATTATTGAACACGATATATATACAAATGAGCACTTTTCATTCCTAGGGAATATATTTCTCTTTTTACCGCTTGACGCAGTAAAATGCTATTTACCTGACACGGCATTAAGTCAAGTACAATGTGTAACGTAACAGTCGCTACCTCCTACCAATACTTTTACTTACATGAGAGAGAGAGAGAAATTATGCTTAGCTTATCCAAGAAGGGAGTGGTGGATTCTATATGAATTCGTGTGTAAAAGTTGTAATTTATTTTATTTAAAAAATATTTTATACCACTAAAAATAATTATTATTGCCTCTATTATATATCACTACAGTTTAAAATTATAATAAATTAATATTATCTACACCCAAAAAAAATTATTTCTCCCTATAGTATAAAAGACTATGAGTTAAAGCGGTAAATCAATATTGTGAACTACTGTCATATGAATTCAATGCAAAATTTGAATTTTTAAAATAATTAATTAATATTTTTCATGGTTTTCGATAATGGCAAAACTTTTTCATGATTTTAACTATGTCTAATATTTTGTTCTCACTTGTAGAAACAACAGTTGATCGTTGCAGAGTCGTGATTAACTATAGTGAAAATCATATTTCTTCTAGTGTTTCAACGATTAAAAAAAAAAGATCATTATTAAAACTTAAATTTTGACAAAGTTAATCAACATTCATCATAATTTTGTCTAAAGCCAAAATATTTGTAATATTTTTTGTTTTTAACCATTGTTGCACAACAGTGAATAATTAATATTATGATTTTTTATTTTTAATTATAATAATTAACCTTAACACTAATCATATATACATGCAGAACGTATACTATAAATGTAATAGAATTTGCAAAACAACAATCTTATTACAACTGATGCAAATGTTGAATCCCATAAATTCAAAATCCATATATAAAAAAGGACAAACTGGTAACATGATTAAGCATTGATTTCTGAAAAATAAAATATATATAGTATTGTTAGTTTTGGCGTGTGGTTTAATTTGATTCCCTTTTATACCTTTCTATCAATTAAATTCTGAGCCTGTAAATTAATTACTTTACTGGGGGGGAGGCGGCTATTCCACATTTGTTGGAAGACGCGAGTCCAATTAGAAGCTGCACCCTCAACTTTTTCTGCTTATGAAATTAATAATATTAATCACTTAAAATAGTTAATTAATCATTATTATCTTGTTTGTTAACTCTGTAATCACTGATTTGAACTTTATTAATTAATCGCAATAGCACTTTTCTATTCAAGAAAGCGAAAAAAGGCTAATTTGGGTTGTTGAGACTGTGATGATTTTCAAAGTTAATTACAGTTTCAAATATTATTCAATTTCTGAGGAATTGAATATATAATCATTGTATTACGAGTTTTAGTTACCGACAATTCTGATAATATTTAACATCGTATATCAACAATTAATAATAATTTATAATTAAATCAACCTCTACATATATACCATTTATAATTAAATGAGAAATGAATTCATTATGGCAGTCCTTTCTCTTAACCTAACAGGCAGCTGCTTTAAATACATCAACGTACGTACTTCATTGATAAAAACACGTACAACTATTCCCCTCACAAGCTAAATAGTTCTCTATTCATTTTTTTTTAAATTAAAAAACAAGAGAATATATATACGGAGTCGAAAATAATAATTAAAAAAATGGTGGGTTGAATAAAGTGAAATAGTTGAAGAGGTGGGAGGGTACGCATGTGGAACTATTACGTTGAGGAGATTGATCATCTGATGAAAAGACGTAGCGATTTTACAGAACAGTTAAACCGGGTCCACTCCATCATCAACCTGACTCGATCGGGTTTTCAAGAACTTGGCTGATATTATGAATATTTTCTCTTCTTCCACTCAACTCCTTTGTCCTCTACGTCTACATTGTCATTCAATTCATTTTACAAGTTGTCAGGGGCAGTTTCGGTATTCCAAATCATTCACCAAGTGTAACACTTTCTACAGCACAAATTGAGTATTAATTATGTCAAGCAATTAGGAGATAAGAGTAATTAACAAAGTGAAAATTGATTGGTATTGTCAAATTTGAAAATATTTTCATTTACTGAATAATGTGATTAATATTACTGATAAATTTATGAACAACATAATTATTAAAAAGCATGATAATTATGCATAACAATATAAATCTTTCATTTTACTATATCATTATGAAATTCCCTTATTCTCGAACCAAAAAATAGGTATTCTTTTTTATTTTTATTATATATTTGCTCTCCACTTGTAAGAGAGAGAGAGAGAGAGGTGTTAGAAATCGAGGTTAGAAAAGTCACGTATTGTGCGGCGGATCAAAGTTGAAAAAGCTGAAAGAGTTTAATTAGTGTCCTGGGAAGGGGTTTGTTTGGTAGTGGTTTGGAATGGAATCAAATTGACTGATTCTGTGTCCCATTTCCCTCCAAACTTCACTCATCACCATTGCAATTGCATTTCCACTTTTATTAATTACTATATATGCATCCAAGTGCTACCCTTTTTGTTTGCTTTTTGGTTTGTAGTGCCACCAAAAAGCTCTTCATTGCCTAATTCTACTCGGTTTTCGTTTTAATTAAGATAATCAAGTACGGTGGTTTTGGACTTTTTGCACAATTTTTGGTCAAATCCAGTTTGAGCAAAGTCCTCCAACTTTCTAAACAATTATTCACTAATCTAAACAACCTCTCCCAATTATTACACCTTTTTAATCTTGATTTTAGCGCCTGCCACTATGGATTTTGTTTTATGTATGTTTTTCACTTATTTCGTCTGAGGCAACATACAACTATGTATTTCTTTCCTCACAGATTGGTCTACTTATAACCAAAGTTTAGTTATCTTATTTAGTCAAAACTATGTGTTTTCTTATTTTTAAACTTTATTTTTGATAAAATTAAAGCTGTTCGAAAACTTGAAGAATTGTTCCAAGGAAAGGAGATATATGATGAATGATATCTTAGTTTAAAGATAAAAATTGAAATTTTATAAATAATTTGAAATCATATATTCAAGACCCACCACCAACGTATGGATATTTTCTTATTTATTTTATTATTTTTAATTAAATTAATATATTGATTGAATATTGATGTATTGATTTAACCTGTGTTAGAGGTGGCAAATGGATGGGTTGGGTCGGGTTTGGATTCAGTCCAAATGGGTCGGGTTCAAAATGGGTTGGATCGGGTTAGTATAAATTATTTTATTAATTTGAATCTATAGATTTCAAAATTTCACACAATGAAAAGAGAAAAGGATAATATTTGAACTATTGAAAAAGGTAATTACTATATTTAATGTAATACGACTAAACTTGTATCACATGTTATTTCTGTCTAATGATCATGTAAATTAAAATTCATTTGCTAAATCATAAAGTAAAAAAAACTACAAAGTATCTAACAAAATACTACGCTTTATCAAAATAATTCACAACATTTTGAACGTTCATCTTGAATGAACACCAAGTCGTGCAACCAAGTTTCTATATTTGTTAGAGAAGACAATTTTCATATATACGTATGAGAGAAAGAGGATAGTGTGTGTGAGAGAGATATGTTAGAGTACCCGTATATGAAAAGGAGGAGTTGTAAAAGTGTTATTTATGAGAGAAATTATTTAAATAATATAAACTAAAAATATAAAATTGGTGTCGTTTAATGATGGAAATTTTTTTATATAGTATATATATTATATATATTTTTACGCACAAATAGAAGTTCTAAATGAAACTAAAAAAAAATAATAATAAAAATAAAATCGCAGTTGTGCCTAATTTCATAATTTTTTTTAACAGTACCAATTTTATATATTTTTTAATTTTTTATTATTTAAATAATTTTCTCCATTATTTTGTGTATGTGTGGAGAAAGGTGGCTGTGTGTGTGAGGGAGATGTGAGAGTGTGTGTATATGCAGAAAGAGGAAATAGTGGGTTCTTTTAATTTCTTTATTATTTTAATTTATAGTTGAACATATTAAGATCCATATTAAAACCCAACCCATATAAAATATAATCTTATTTCACTACAATACATATCAATCCATTTTAAAATATAACCAATCCAATCCTATCTAAAACTAGTTAGTTGAGTTGAACCATAGGTCTTAGCCCATCTTGACACCCCTAAATTACACGAGATAAAACCATGCATATATTCCTTGATTCATTCAGCTGCACATTTGCTAACATTCAAATTTGTAACTGAAACATGTTCAACAGAGACATATACTCCACGGTAGTGAACAGAGGTCTGATAATGGGCCCTATCAAACTGCTTGGAGGCCTGATCCCAATATTCCAAACGCTGGGCCCCAATTTGATATCTTGAAATGGTTCAACTCCAGTTCAATATTTTGGCCCAACCCAAACAGCAAGCTGCCTACTGGCTTGCTTAAATACTGGAATCTGTGGTCAATTTCTGACACGTACCCTTTAGAAACAAGAAAGTGCTCAAACACTCCAAAGTGCCCCGCGACCCGCTTCATCAACCATTCATATAGAGCTCATCCGACGGAAACTTTGTTAACACATTATTCCTATGGATTCTTACACATAAACTTTTATAAATACATTAACAGTACATTTCACAGTTATATATATTTATTATTAAGACTGCATTTTGCGAACCTTATAACCTCGAATTCTAAACTGACTCAAAATTCGAAGGGTTTTAGTTGAGGAACAAGATTAGGTGATTTTTGCAATTTATGGTTTTCTAAATTTTCAGACTAACACCTACGTGGAATTGTTTGTGGTGGTCCGTGGCTTGCAGCTTGCACGGGAATTAATTTGGCTATTGACAGGTATGAGTTGAGATGGACGCCCAAGCTGTTTTGCACTTGATTCACAAAGAGGGGGGAGATTGGCGCCTGCCAGGCTCTTACGTGTCTTCGGATTTTGAAGCGAGGTATGAACATTATCAGATTTACCCATGCGGATCGCGAGGGAAACCAGTCGGCTGATCTTCTGGCAAACCGTGCGTGGCATCTGAGGCCCTCAAGCATTCTCATTCAGGGAGGGGGGCATTTGGCTACAGTATTCGCTTCGATAACCTTCTGCCAAACTTTAGATTCAAATAATTTATATAGTGTTTAGAATAGAGATTAGAGTTTTATTTTCTAGGAAAAACGTGAAGGGAGTAAGTACTTCTTATTTGATTGTAAAGAAATACTTTTGAATTAATAAACGGGTTGGGGTCTATGCCTAACACCCTGTCTAGACACGGGGAATTTTCGTAAAATTTTTTTTTAACTGTGTCTCACTTTAGCTAACCTAACATTTTATATGTAAAGGCCAATCACTATTAATCCAATTCAAAATACTCATTTATATTGATACACTAGATTATAGCCAAGTCATCGCCAGATCAATTTCCTCATTTGTTGGTGTTGCACTTAATCTTCCGACAAATGACGTAGTGAACAAATAAACTATAGTAATAAAATGAGTAATTAAGCTGGATAGTTGATTTTTGTTATTATTGTATGTTAGAAATCTTCTATGTCGAAGTATTAATATTATAATTTTATTACATTTTTTCGGTAGATCATAAAACGTTAACTAAACAAAAAATGATGCTATCACCAATAACATTGATGGCGCAGGTGTAAGAGATGAATCTGAAAATTATTGGCCATATATATTAAGAAGCATTGGTTGATGATAATAAATTATATATATGTATGGGTAAAGTGGTCTTTTAGTTCCATAAGACAAGGATTTTTTTTTTTTTTTTTGTGACACTTTCAGTCTCATAAAACTCAAAAATCATATATTTCTAGTCCCAAAATATATGATTTTGGGACTTTTTAATTCCGAAATCACAACGCCTCTTTAGTCCTAAATACACATTTTTTATGTGCCGGACCAATATTTTATGAAATTAAAAAAGCATTTTAAGCAAAACTCCAACCTTATAGCGTGTGCGTGTGCCCGACCAACAACATCAAACGTGCGGAGATATGGTGTATATATACTGTGAATCTTTCCTTTGGTAGCATAAAATCTACTAAATTAATTACAAATGTACTTTTGTCGCTGAGTAATGTTTTCTTTGCTAATTTTCTAAGGGCTACCCGGAAATATATATATACATATATATTAATTAATTTTATTATATCTTTTAATTACTGAAATCAAACAAACATGTTCAGGAATACATAAATGTATGTAAATTGTTAATTAATAATAACGTAAATAAGAGACAAAAAGATCGACATTCTCAATATTTCACTGGAGGAGGAGAAAAACCGCGGCGCCCACAGTAGTCCCTTGCAAAAGCAGGAAGGATAAACCTTAAAATCAGGGCTTTTCCTTTTCTTTTTTTTTTGGAAAGAGAAAATAAAATTTAGGGTAGAAAGTAGAAAATAATATTTATTCCTGGAAGTAAAGTGTCCTGGAAAGCGGGAGATAGGAAGGGGTGGGGGACACGGCGGCGAGGGGTGGCGGGGTTTGATATGTGGGGAGCCGCACGGGGGGGGTTCACAATTCACATGCCCGCCACACGCCACTTTTCATACACGATTTTTGGAGTGGGAATCAGTCTGTTCTGTTGCATGTTAATCCATCAGCCTTAACCCTTTTCGTTCTCCATTTCCGTATTCTCCCACTTTTTCTTTCCTTTAACTTCTTCTGAATTATGACTTCACGCCCCAACCATATATTATTGTTGTTGTATTTGGCATTTGTCAGAAATTAATAGAGAAATATTTTATATGCCACTTTTCTTTTAGAATTACATAAATTCGCTTAAATAAATAGATTATGTATAACAATTACCTGTTAATTAGATTGAAAAAGAGAAGCTTGAAAGGAGTTTCTCTTACAAAATTATGCATCATAGTATAGAAAGAAATAATATTAACTAAAATTAAGTGAAAGTATTAATATTGTTAATAATTGTTTAGGTGTAATTAGTGACATTCAATTTTACTTTTGTACAATAATAATTTTCTGTGATCCAATAGTGACAATTATCAATAGAAAAAAAGTCACTATTGACTATAATTTTATTGGTTGTAAATTAAAATCGTGATAAATAATTATTATTAATGATAGTGTAATAATTAAAAACTCAATTACGATGATAAATATAAGCGTCACTACATTTGCATTGTTAATTTGAACTCTTATTAACTACAATTATATTGGAATTATCAGTATAATAATTCTTTTCACTATTAAGTCACCTTAATCAAGACTATATACAGTCACTTAATACATATTACTTTTTAACAAAGAAAAAAAGTTTATGATGGAAACAAGCATGAATTCTTAACTTGATTCATTAGGAAAGCAAAAATGATAAGTTAATTAACTCAATGAGTTGAGTAGTAGTTAGATGGTAATCAAGCCAATTGGTTTCCTTAATTACATCCCATAAGAAGATCCTCGACTAGCTATAATTACCTGGCAGCAATATTGTAGCTTGCAAACTGAATCATATTTGTTGGAGTTGGAGTTGTGGCTCAGTTGTAATAATAATAATGGGGTGAATAGCAATTTATTTTCCTGTGATATTAAAAATGAGCACATTACCCTCCCTATGAAAAAAATATAGCAATTTACCTCCCTATACTTTTTAAAATGAAGCAATTTACCTCCTTATATAGGGAGGTAGATTGCTTCATTTTAAAAAACATAGGGGGTAAATTGTTGTATTTTAAAAAATATAGGGAGGTAAATCGCTATTTATTTTTTCATAAGGGGATAATTTGCTGATTTGCAATATCACAAGGAGTTGCTTGCATTTTTCCCAATAATAATATAACTGCCTTGTTCAACAATAAGAAATATAAGGGGATTCAATTTTAATTAATTATACAAGTAGATGAATAATTATGAGAAATTATGTGATTGGGAGTGACAAAAGCAGACATGCAAAAGAAAGCACATCACCACCAACTTTTATTGCAATAAATTAAGGAGCTAGTTGGGGGGTTTAGCAGTTGTTAGAAAACACATTTCCAACTCCAGGTAGTACTTTCTCTTCTCTGCCCTAACCGGATACACCAAAAATACCGCTCCGCCCGCACATCACAACAATCATCATATCCCCCTCTCCTCCCTCAATAAATACCCTTGTCTTCCCCTCTTCCGCATCCCTTTTCTCTTCATATATTCTTCCCTATCTCCTCTCTCTCTCGCGCTCCAAGATAGTGTGTGATGAGAATGAGCTGCAATGGCTGCAGAGTTCTCCGCAAAGGCTGCTCCCAGAACTGCACCCTCAGACCTTGTCTTCAATGGATCAAATCCCCTGAATCCCAGGCCAACGCTACCCTCTTTCTCGCCAAATTCTACGGCCGCGCTGGACTCATCAACCTCATCAATGCCGGCCCAACTCATCTCCATCCTGGTATCTTTTTTTTCTTAAAGTTCAATAACACACAAGAGCATTGACATGCAGATTTGGAATTAATGAGACTTTTCGTTGAATCTCAATTTACTCATGATTTTGCAGTTTATTATTTTGCTGCGCAGAAATTTTTAGGTCGCTGCTGTATGAAGCCTGCGGAAGGATCATCAACCCGGTACACGGATCAGTCGGGCTGATGTGTTCGGGAAATTGGCCGCGGTGCCATGCGGCGGTGGAGGCCGTACTTCAAGGGGCTCCCCTCGTGATGCAACTCCCCGGTGAGGACGATTCTGCTGCGGATCCTCAGGGCTGCGACATTCGCCACCTCTCCAAGGATTCCTCCACCAGCCTCCGCCGCATCAGGACCCGAAACCGCTTCAAGCGCAGCGCCACGCATGCCAAAACCCAAGTTGACTCCATCACTGCCGATTTAGTCATGAGTGAGTCAGAGGGGAATTTTACAATCACGGGGTGGGACTGCGGCGAAGATTCCAAGAATTTCGGTGGGGACCTGAAGAGGCCCCCGAGTCGCGACTCGTTCTCGGTTGAGACGGTGGAGCCAGCCTTGGCGAACCGGAACGAACAACCGGCTCTCGGAGTCAAACCGGAGGAGCTAACCAGTGAGATTGGGTTGGATTTGACATTAGGCATGAATCCAGGGCTCCAGGCCTACATGGCTACAGTGATAGAGATTTCCGACAGCGAAACCTGAACATTCAGAACATTAACCCAGTTTTGGAGGCTCCATCAGACACCAACTCTTTTTACTAGGTCTCAATTTTCTTTTTATTTTCCAAATTTTATGCAAATTAATCCCTCCTCAATTATATATATAGTTCGTATTGCAGAAGTTTAATCTTACTAGCTTGATTTTCTTTTGAGCAATGAGATGGTCTAATGTAGGGTTGGGACCTTTGTATATATAATTACATATAATAGAAGTAATCTCACTAATAAACATGTTCCCAACTCGTTGTTTTCAGCTTTATTATTTAAGTAAAATTACCAATCTTTTTTTATTCATTCTTTTCCAATATTGTGGTTCTCTCTCTGTCTAACTTTTCTCGTTATAGATAATTAAAATTAATAAATTAGAAAAAAAAATAAAAGTGTTATTGATGAGGCGAAATTGATCCAGATGGGCGATGGATACAAGAAGATTTCTGTGCGTTTGGTAGGAAAAGGTGAAGCAAAGTGAGGTGACAGGTTTGCAGTTTCTTTTGGACATCTGCTACCTTAATTTCATGCAAAAAGTATTTGATTCGCCAAGTTTCATCACCTCTATCGAATCTTTACTCAGTCCTGAGGTGTTGTTAGGACACATAATTAAATTGCAATAGTTTTTAATTCTGAAAATTCTAATCATTTGAAACAATTTTATATATAATTAATTGGTAATATAAATCAAGGGTTTTTAAATTCATATAATAATTCAACATGTAATTAATTTATATTCAGTGAATTCCTACTTGAAGTTTATGTAAGTAAATTTTAATTTGGATTGTATTTACATCAGGAATATGAAGTATGTTTTCCAAACGAATCTATACGCCTAGGTTCCGTTTCTATGCAGACTTATAAGGTAAAAATCGTAATAACCACCTCGATAAAGTCCCAGTTATAGCCATTTTGTGTCTAAATCAGATACATCCTAACTGATATTTATAGATTTTTTTAATTATACAATTTAATATGAATTACAAATAAAAAAAATAATTGATTGCTCATAGTGAATTCGTCCATACTCAAGTTTTGATCTACCGAGAACAGCTTGAAACCACCAGAATTAAAAAAAAGATGCACATTTTTGCATGTCCACAATTTGAAATAGCGTCGCGGAACATAATTATTTTTTGAGAGGGAACTAAATCTTATTACAACCTTTAAAAGATTACCAGTATCCCGACCAAAATACTTTTTTGATTTTACAATTGAAGAGTGAGTCAGCTATGTCGCAACTTACCAGTGGCTTCTGTTAAGTAAATCCCACGTCGTTTGGGTTCATTTTCGGAAGTTGTCTTTGTTTTAAGTAAATAATTGAATTAATAAATAATTGATCAAGTATGTATGTTTGTGTAAGAGGGCCAATAGTATCTACTTACGTGAGCAGAAGAACGACGTTTCTGGTGGAAGTAAAGCCTTTATCCATATTACTCATTGTCTTATAAAAATAATATTTACATCTTATATATTAATTAACATATTAAATTAATAGTTTAATTTCACATAAAGACTTTATGTTAATAGAATCTTGCAAATCAATTTACCTCATCGGTCTCCTTAATTTTGATTACATAAATTTGAGGACAAAATACTTTTTTAGTTCCATAAAATATGGGTAGAATTTGTTTTGGTAGCACAACTCTGGCAGGTGTCATTTTTAGTCACATAAAACTCATAATCACGTATTTTTAGTTCCAAAAAGTTATGTGTGTTGTGGTTTTGGAACTAAAAAGGCGTTGTTTGAGACTAAAAAATTATTATAATTTTGGGACTAAAAAGGCCCAAAATCATGTTTTTTAGGACTAAAAAGACGTAATTTTGTGTTTTATGATTCTAAAAACATCACCTGTCATAGTTATGGTACAAAAAAAAAAATTCTATTTTTAATTTATGGGACTAAAAAAATATTTTGCCAATAAATCTGACGTAAATTCTTTAAGGTGTTATATTAGAATTCTTAATTACACTAATTTTGTGTAAACTCATGCATATAGGTGAATATGTTAATTTATATTTGAAAAGTCTGTATCTTTTATATTTATATCGATATGGCCGACACATAGAAACATATAAAATATCTTAAACTTTAATTCCTGCAACAATTTTGACTTTTTGAAGATTGAGAAGTAAAAGGTTTTTAATCGCTTACTCAGCTATCCCCTGGACGAACCAAGTTTAAAGCTGCTTCCGGTTTTATCTGTTTTTTATTCAATTGGACCAATTATAATGATATCATAAATTTTTATAATTAATAATTAATATATTTAATAAATTAATAATTAATATATTTAATAAATTAATAATTAATATTAAAATAAATTGATTAACGAAATCAAACTCATAAGCTCTTAGTAACGGGACCTCAACTTTTGATTTTATAGTTATTCCATATTTATTGAGCTCGGCACGTTAACTTTGGCCAATCTCGTCGTTAGTTTCTCATATCTTAAATTTGTCCCATTAAAATTCTTGATCCTTAAATTTAATTGAATCTAAACTATAAAGAATTGAATATTCTGGGTAAAATTGGAAAATGTCAAATTCCTATATTATTCTTTCATAAACTATTTAACTAACGTACTATATGAAAAAAAATATATAAAATACCATGTATAAAATAAATGATCTTGTAATTCACCATGAAAATTACTTGCAAAAAAATAAGTTTGAAATGTTATTATAATGATATCACATCACGTACTGTTATTTGTTTTGCATTAAAAACATCAATATCAATTAGTTACTAAAGTCGACATAATTCTTTATATGTTTAACATTTTGTACTCTTTCTCTAGCTTTGGTAGTCTCTTTGGGTTTTTTTTGTTTATAAGTTCTTGTCTCGTAGCACTTTACAAAGATTTTAATGCAATATGCCATTACCTTGCTTAATGAAGTCGGCACTTATTGAAAGTCCACAAAAGCCAGTGGTATTTACTGTTAAGCCTATCCTACAATTGGACTCTCTGCAAACATAGAACCACCTAAAACAAAGTCATACATAAGTAAATTAAAAGTTATTGAGCATATACAATGACACATAAAAAAAAAAAAAAAAAATTACTTGTAGGTTCTTGTGTTGAGTACTCATGTATTTCCATAGGAACTTGGTATTTTTTAATTTTATCCGTTTTCAATGGAATATTCTATCCTTTACAATTTAGATTTTCCTTAAATCTACTGGTCCAAGACATTTATGGTATAAATTTAAGAGATGAGGTTAAAGTAGATATTTGAAAGATGAGGGACTAAAAGAAGAAATAAGACCTAATATCTTTTAACACATGAATTTGATTTTCCACTTAATTACCAAATGCATTCCAATCATAATTACTCTTCTTTCGGAATCTCACAAGCACCTCTCACCTCCATATTTACCACTTGTGTACAAAAGAAAGAATTAAACCATTAACTACCTCTAATCATAGCTCGTTGCCAAGTAATTAATTAAACAATACATGTAGCTAGTTGACAATTTATGGATTCCTAAAATAAACTATATATGTAATATTGAATTTGTGGTGGATTAACACTTATAAGCATTGTTTGTTCGTCGCGTACACAAACAATCGTACAGTATATATAACCCGATTGGCATTTGACTAGAAATTTTGGGCGTATACAATTAAGTCGGCAAAATTTTCTTGACTTGCTTCACAACTTGACTTTGTTTAGGAGATAAGAAATCCCAATTTTCTTAGTTGTTAAAATTTGGCGATTTAGAAATTGGGTCGATGACCACATGGATGACGATTTTGCACTAGAAAGTGGTATTTATCTCATGATATATTAATTTAATTAATGATGATGGAATCAAGATTCTACTTAGTTGATTTAATTAAAGCTAAAGAAATCAAGATCACAATGTAATTAATGTCACCTCCATACATGTGGACCCATGTAATGAGAACTAATAATGTTTGTATTATGAAGACAGATTAAGTTAATGATCGACTCTTTTGCTCGAGCAGGTTGCCACATATATTTCCAAGTAAAATATTAGTTAAATCGTTGTCTTTATGTTGCTGGGTTTCGGACAATGATGCACATAACTCACAAATTGACCTTGTTTTGATTGGTTTTCTTGAATTTGTGGGTTCGGAGTTAAGTCTACTTGGTATATATTATACAATGCTTCTAATTAATTATCTTCTGCACGACACTTCACCACAGCAATGAGCTCTATATATATATATATATATAGCTAATCATCTGTTATTTTGAAGCCATAAGAGTGATTGATGCTGTCAATTTCTGATGGAAGCATTCAACACAAAAGAAATTCTTGTATTAGTGTAAACTATTAAAAAGTGTGGATCACGTTATATCAATATTTGTTTTTTAAATTTGGAGTTTATAAATAGAACTAAAAACAAAAAATCGTACAATAATTTACGGTTAAAGTTAATTTAACAAAATAATAAAAAAAATAATATATTGAAAGGGAGACATAAAAAAATGATGCCAAAAGAACCCCCAACATTTGTGGATTGGATTTTCTATTTCAAATTTTGTCGCATCTTCTACTTTATTTAGTATATAAGTGCCACATGTATAATTTTTTTTTTAAATAAAATATATTATGTCATCTTTATATATATAGTGTGCACATGTTAAATAGAGTAGAAGAGCGGGTGTGTGCCATTACATCTCAATTGTTTTGTACTGAAATACAGGGGATTCCTTTTTTTATCTATTTGCTCCTTCTCCACCTCTGTATTGAAGAGGATGAAAACAATATCTCCTTGACTACCCACGTACAGGAGTAGAATTGCTGTTCGGTATTCACCTTCATGGGCAGCACGCGAAGCACTTGAGCACAGCATATTTAGAGCAAGCCCGGGGGCAGCTGACACCTTTGGACCTCCAATTTGGGCCGTGTACGATGTGGGCCTTCACTTCCAGGGAGCCAGGACCACCTCCAGTATTGTCAGAAGACTTCATACACTGCCCTGTCTCAAGGTGCCCGGCACCAAACGAGCAGATCCAGCCCGTGACCCGCGCGGACCAGCTTGTTAAAACCAGTCCGGACCGCTACAATGAGCGGGCCTGAGTGGACACATATGAACTATTTCAACAACTTTGAATTGATTCATCTTGGAAACATTGCCACTTATAGTTAAAAAGTCCCTCGTATAAATATATGTACATATATTGACAATGAAGTGACTGGAAACTGTTTCTGTGTGGCACTGATTAGTCCTTTTCTTGGATCAACATTAGTTGTAAAGGGGCTTTTTTTTTCTGCATTATTTTTCAATTCAAAGGGACCACTCATATGGATGTCAGTCCCGCACACTTTTGTCTTTGAATTTAATTGTAGGGCCACTCTCACTCTCACTTTTTAGTCTTATCTACCTGCTTTTCATAAACATACAATATATACCACATTGAAGTCGCATTATGATCTGATCGAAAAATTTAAGTTTCATCAAGTTAATAATGTACGTGGTTAAGTTAAATTGAAGTCCACAAGTTGAGTATGAATTAGTTAGAAATTTGATTTCAAAATTAAGAGGTCTTTTTCTTGAAGTGGAGAGGAGGAAAAAGAGAGGGAAGCATAGTGCAAAGCGTTTTTCACCTCGCCTATGGAATTACGTAGTTTGAGTTAGATATACCACATAAATTTTGTATACTTATAAAGTTTGTTTTTCTTTTTTGAAACTTAAAAGTTTTCGGTGTTAGCTCATATTTGATGCTATGTAATTCTTGGATGAACTGATTCCAACAACGTTAGTATACATCAAAATGACCATTTCTGCAAACGAGCATATATACCCGCAAACAACTTAGCATTTGCTCAGATTAATAAATGCTAGAAAGTGAACATACAAAATCGTCATATAGTTTATTGCATTAATTTATACAGACTCCTTGAGAAAGGAGAAGCATAAGCCAGTGAACAGTGTAGTTAAGATCATTGGCAGGCAGTTGACAGTTAGGTTCCTATTTATTGAGCAAACTGAAAGCAGGTGCAACTAGATTTGCTCTCTTAACAAACCTCCCTTTCATCCGGGGCCTTTTCTCAGCATTCAATTTCCGAACTTCGTACCTGATTTTCTTGGAAAACAACCTCGTCCGCCGCTTCTCCCTGTACCTCGACACTCTTGCTTCTCTCCCTCCATCGCCCACTGCCACCGCATGTCCAATCATCATTCCCATCTCTCCATATACATGCACTGTTCCGCATGTGCCCTGTATTGGAATTCATAGCAGCAAAATGATTAATGGACGTAATACACAGGAAAATTCAATTGAACTCGAATGCCTAATGTTAACTTGGCCCTCTTCTGCGACATGTATTAGTGCTGAGGAGCCCTTATGGCTATTTAGCTCTCCTGTGTTTACTCTTTTTTCTATTAAAGGTTTTTTTCCCCCTTTGTTAAATCTTATTCTAGACATGCTTGTCTAAATGATGATGCCGGATGTACCAGTGTTTGCATTTTGCTCCTGTATTGTAATTTCTGTTGGGCTTTTGTTCATTATAAAAAACCTGTATAATTATTGAGGATTTTTTTTTTAAAAAAAAAAGAACTTGGAATTAACACATTCAAGTGTAATTCATCTTATGCTCCAAATAAAATAAGGAAATGTTTAAGATAATGTCCTTAATCTCAAGATTACGTAGTTTTAGTGTAATGCAAGTGCTTAAATATATTGACTTCACCTACGTAGGACAATGTAAAAGTTTAAATTATAAAGACGGAGAAAGAAATCAAGAAACGTACCATGCAATCAGGCCAGCATCCAGCCGAATCCAAATCGGGGCGTTCTCCGGTTGTCCAGGGGGACTTCTGGTCATCCCAAGCTGACAAGACACCTTCATAGTCAAGCCTCAGAAAAATCCTCTTGGAATCATGCACTTTGTTGGAATCTTGATCAAAATTGTTGGGCGTAATCGGCTCCACATTTTCTGCTTTTATATATTCTTCTTCACCCGTAATTGGAGAATCATAATCGAAATTCAGCTCAAAAGTTTCGCTTCCCATATCAATAAATTCCGCATCAATTCGATGATTGGCCACTTCTCCAATCTCCTCATCTTCAACTTTTACTCTTCCACTTCCCAAAGAACACTCCCTTGATTCTTTCACTTTTCCATCACAATCCAAAAGTCCGAGTCCTTCCATATCAAAGGATTCGTTTTCCAGCCCTTTGCCCAGTAAGCTCTCAACATCTGCTGCAAATTCAGCAAGATCCATTTCAGATGGAAGAAATCCTTGTAAATGACTCATTTCTTGGCTAAAATCATTGAGTGCAGGTTTTAGTTCAGGCCCGGAAACATGCGTAGTTTCTCCACCATTCTGAATACTGTTGGCAGCTTCGCTTGAATTCGCGGAATTGCGTAATTCTGCAACAGATGGATCGAATATCGGGACCCGATAAAGAAGCTGCTCCTCGTTTTCCTCGTGGGAATTGTCTTCGCTGCAAACCTCAGGAACGAGGTGGAGAGGATTACTGATTCCGCTGACGAGCTCATCAGAACTAAGCCTGTTATGTTTTTTCTGCCTCGGGGTTCGGGCTTTTCGGGTGAAACCCTGATGCCACGAGGGTACGGAAACTTGAAGCCCTGATCGGGATTCATCGTCAGAAGACTTGGTTGATGCCGTTTTCAATCGAACCCTTTCGTGCCGACGGGCCAAAGGGTTCGCCGAGTGAACCGATGAATCACACGATTGGCACAAGAATGCATCATCAGCAGTACAATACCATCGGGCCCGTTTTTTCACACAGTTATCACAAGCTCTGGCGGATTTTCCGCCGACAGCAGTAGCCAGTTTTCTGTCTGAGGAAACCATGGAGTTCATATATATTTGTGTTAGCTTAGAGACGAAAATTTGAAGACTTCAAAAGAAAAGAAAAAGGCAATCAAATCAAAGTTAAAAGGCTGCAGCCAACAGCAAAGAGCAATAAAAAAGTACGCTGGTTTTCCTGTTTATGTAAAGAAGTGGAGGATTTGATGCAATTATTTGTATTGAGGAGTGACCCACAACATGCACTTTTACAGTATTTGTATTCAATTCTTGAATGCACTTTTTGTTCTCTTTTTGAGAGCTTTGCACAGGGAATGGGGCTTGCACTTATGGGGCCCATAAGAAGGCCTTATCTCCAATCTTATTGGTTGGAACACAAAATTTAATCCTAATCCGTGGCTGTTGATTGGCTGGATGTCTGATTATAGGATTTCCAGTGGAGCCCTCTTGCTGGGATGAGAATTAGTCATCAATCCAATTTCAGACTATATCTATGTATTTCTTTCTCTCTGCTCGTGTCAATTTCTTGCTCTTTAAATTTGAAGGAGACCTTTTTTGGAGGATTGTCTCCTTTCGATAACAGTGTTTGAAGTTGAGAAAACTGGATCTTGGTCCCCTCTTCCACTCCTATTCATCCACAGAATAATAGTGACAGTAAAAGAAAGTAGTACCAACTCCTCATGTAGTAAAAAGAGAAATAATTCGACACTAGTCTTGTTTAGCAAATTAGACTTTCCCCGACAACCACTTGTTTTGATGATACCACCACACTCAAATTGTATTTGAATTAGTATGACTTCTTTTTCCTGCCCCTCTGAAATAAAGTATTGATTATGGGAAAGCCTGAGGACAATAATCATCTTGAATTTATGTCATTAGTTACTTATACGGACAAAATTACTCCTAATCTTGAAAGATGTTACAACTTTTTCGGTCTAAATATATATACATAGACCATGTTGAAATACAATCTATCGACTTTCATGAAAAAATTTAATCAAGAAGGCATATCATTCAACCATGACATAATTTCAAGATGATTAGCTTTCGAAATCTTAATCTACAAATTAAGGAATCCATGAATCCCTAATTTTGGATGGAATGATTTGATTATTCTGAATCATTTCGTGCTATATTAAAAAATATTAATTGTAATTTGATTTTGAACTCACAGTGTTGCTATGGAACATTTGAATTATTCGATATTTCCATTTCTATTTTTACTTGGATATATATATAGAAGTGTAAGAGTTGTTGACATCACGGGCTCAGTGCCTGTTCAGGGCAGCATATTCTATTATGCTTATACCCATAAAAGTGAAGCACTTTCTCTGTGAATATGGTCCACTTTTGTCCCAACCAGAGTGCCCATTTCTTCGGTGAAGGCCATAAAATTTATATATCAAGTAAATAACGTTAAATGAAATATGAATTACCAGCAATTTCTTTTCTGAAAATTTTTATAATTAGGATATTGGATGAAGAGATGGCCAGATTAATTAACTCAAATAAAATAAATATAGTAAAACGACTATTTAATTTTGCGCATATATATAATGTGCATCAAACGAAAAAAAAGAAAAAGAAAAATAGAAAATGAAATGAAATTATTATATATAGTGGATAAATATGATGTGGAGACCTCATCTATTTGAAATCTTACCTTTTATTATATATTCAGAAAGAGGAAAAATATCTAGGCAGACAAAACTGAGAAGGTATGTTAGAGTCATGGAGTTGACAATGACTCGTTCGTTACCAACCCCACGAGCGCTTCTCTTTCTTGCATGGACCGCTCACAGATATAATGCTTTACTAATTAAGGGGAAAAGCCAAATTATGTATGGGATGATTCTGCCAATATAGATTGGGAAAATTGCTATTTATTCTCTGTGCTATGAGGAATGAGTAAAATATTTTATGTGTTTTAAAAAAAGAAGCAAATAACTCCTTATCTAAACCATTGATAGATGGCTAATTTATTTTATTTTTTGAAACACATGGAGGTAATTTACTAATTTTTTTAATTTTCATAGGAGCGTCTTTGCTCATTTCATATATCATAGGGGGTAAATTGCATTTAACCCCATATAGATTTATAGTGTGTGACAATGATTCAAATATTAATATTATTTTCATTTTATTTAATATATATATATATTAAGTCGCAGAATAAAATTCTTCTTTTCATTAAATAAATGGCTTATTTTTTTGTATATACAATGTGTATATTATATGGGACAAAAAGGATGTAATAATATTAGGACAGGAAACTTCGAACCATGTCGCCTGATAACCGTAGATTTTGTGCTCATATACATGTTTGGAATTGATGAAAAACCTGTTCAAATATAAGTAAAAAACATTTCATAATCTTAATATTCTAGTAATTGATTCTTTAATTCGGTGATGGAAGACATGTTAAATTACTTATGTTGATTAATGGAGCTCTTTATTCGGTTTTAATGTTCAATTAATTATACATGTAATTAGTTGATTGAGCTTTTATATATGATCAGTATTTAGTTTATATTAGGAATAATTACTCTTCCCTCTTCTAAAATTTAGTGTAATTATATTTATCTTTAAATGACTTATTACTAACTCATTGTACGCCAACCAAATTTTCTCTAACTAAATTACCTTATTATGGTGACTATATACTTCACATTAATGTGTGAAGACGTATGAGGGTAACGATCATTAAAAGATTTCTTTAATTTGCAATAAATTAGTAATAAATCAATCAGCGCTAAATATAAATCTTTATATGATTCTTTTGATAATATCAGCAAATTTGAGAATTTTGTCTAACGGAAGGATTTATTTATTAGACGGCAACAAACCACAGGGGTCTTAGATATAATTTTTCAAACTATAAAGGGTCTACGTATAATTACACCAAATTTAAGGGGTTGGGAGTATAATTATCCCTTTATATTATAACTCAAGTGCATAGTTTATGCTCTAATCTACCATTACACTCGGCCAAATTAATTATTAACATTGATGCATTCTATATATTTTAAATTGCCATGAAAGATTAAAATGACAAACCTACTTTTAGAAACTAAAATTTAATATGTTCATTTTATATGGATTAAGGGCACATTGACTACCCATTATGTGATTATGGTGTGATAGATTAATGGATCATATAGTGTTGGAAATATATTGTTATAGACTAATATAATATTTTGTACATTTGCTTTGACCTATTGCATGATTAATTTGTGATATTGGAAGGATATAAGCAAAATGGCCATAGAGAAAGACAATACTTCTCTTCCATATCTGAGGCTATTGTTTTGTTTGAGGAAAAAGTTCCACAAAACTATCTTTGAAATTGTAAATGCACCAAATGTCCCTAAACAGTTCCACAAAACTGCCAGTGATCACCAAATGTCCCGTAAATTGCAAATGCATCAAATCAAATTGAAACCAAACAACCAAGTCTCCGAATAAGGAACATGGCATTCATTAATTGTTTTGCCCGACAGCCACAACAGGGAAGGTGTATGTAGGAGGTTTGATTGTACCTAAATATATTAATTAAAGGTCAATGGATCTTTCCGGTTGGATTACGAGATGTCTAAAGGCCTCATTGCCAGTCCACTCCTGATGAATGTTTGAGGGTAGAGCACATCTACTGCCAATCTGAGCGATCAAGGCTGTAGCGAAAGCTATTGGATCAGTACAATGCAATTATGGAGTGTCTACAACAATTAGAAATTAGTCTTTATCAGTTTTTGTCGAAAATAAAAAGTTATTAATTTATAATTTCCATTTCAAAATTCTTAAATTAAATTGATTAAACCAAAACTTACAATCAGATCCCTTTACCAACTGTTATCAGTAAAATGGTAAGGATTAAACCGTTTTCCTGAACTTCCTATTTTTCCTTCAACCAAACTTAATTTTTTTTTACAATTTATTTATTACAAAAATAGAAACTATCAGCTCCTAGTTCAAAAAGTCAGTTGTCCTTGAGAACTCTAGAAATTGAACGAATTGTAGAAGGCGTAGTCCGACAGCAGCCACCTATGAGCTTAGCTCCAGCATTTCTCCATGTCGTCGCCAACAGCTCAAACTCATCATGAACACATTTTGATGGCTGAAAACACAAGTCCAATCAATAGTTTTAGATTATACTTGGAATTGCACAATCGCTGTTGTTATGGTTTATCCCACCTGCCATGTTTTAGCAGTGCCATCCCGTGTCTCACCGCTGTTGGGATAGACAACTATTACCTTAGCAGTACGCTGTAAATACATTTTCATGTCAGGTTTTGTGAAACTTAGAATTTTCAGAAACTCGTGTTTCATAAACTTATATTTTAAAAATTCACCTCTTTGAATCTCTTTATAAGGCTTAGAACAGAATTTGGCGGTGCGCAATTTATACCAACTGCACTAACTTTGCTACTCTTGTTAATGATGTCAAAGCATTCCTCACAGCTTTCCCCTGAGGAGACTTTTACGCCATCAACTGTGCTGAAACAGAACCAGGATGGGATCAGAACATTTCTTCACCCAGCAACTCCACACAAGCCTGCTCATCATGCAATTTGCAATCTTAATTTTAGACGCACAAACGATCACTTTTCATTAATTTCCTAGTACATATAATCAAGTCAAAGAGAGGAAAAAGACTGATTTCAGATTGCTCGAACTTACAAAACTGAATAACATATGCATTCAACAATAAGGTTAGTTTTGACATGGAGAAAGAAATATATAATTTCACTTCTAGGTTCAATGTAACCTAAAAATGTCAGTATTAAATTAAAATTTCCTGCAACTATGCACTAGTTATTGGCAAAATGACAAAGCTTGGACAAATATTGGCATCCACCTTATCATAAAAAACCTATAACATCTGTTCAATGCATCTCATGCCAGATTCATCTAACAGGGGTTAGAAATAGCTGGAATTTAAACAGACTTTCATTAAGTGTTGTATTGGATGAATTTTCCAGTCTCCACTGTTTCTTAACTTTCTTCTCTCCATGATAGGCAGATAAATTAACAGAAAAGCACATTAACCTATGTCTCACACCCTGATCACCAGTCACCAACAGCAACTGCCCCCAAACTTGTCGAAAATCTTTGAGTGCTTGGTTTGAACTACAGATAGCCTCTCTTTCAGCCTCTATCCCGTGAGCAAAATGGCAAGCACTCAAGGAATTACGCTTGAGGGCCTTAATTCCAAACCTCATCCTACAAAAATTGGGCGTTCTATAATACAGGTAAGAAGTCCATGTCAAATGCTAGTAAGTATATAGCTTTAATGCTAAACGAATTACTGCCTCTTTATGCTGACCATGATACTATTTTGCAGTTTACAAGGAAGTTACAAGATAAGGCCTGACACAAGAAAATGAGAAAACAAATGTAGGATCTCCAAGAAGAAACTCAGAAAAAATTTATAAATGGCATTTGAATCAGAAACCATACCAGGATTTGCTAATTTGTATCATAGCGCAAGGCAAAAACAGGAGTTCCGGAACTTTTGGAATCAATTACTGCAGTATGAAGAGCATCTGTAAGCAGCAGCTATATAATATTGAAAAAGTCAAAATATCGCAAAAGACATCTACCTTCTAATTCATTGCGCATCCAATCCTGAGAACACATCAAAGCTTGTAAAGTATCTGATTTCAGTGAGCTCCAACAATGATCAAGGGCCCTATCTCCAGTATCAAACAGGGATTCCTGTGCAACTTTTGAAATTGGAATCCCCAATATGTTGCGGGCCATCATGGAAAGCACAGGGTATCTTGGTTCGTGAACTTTCCACCAGTTTAGTATACTAAAATCAACACTGCGGGGGAAGAACGGTTCTTCCAAATACTTGTCTAAGTCTGATTTTGTGTTTTGGCTAAGTGAAGTTTCATGGAGGAATCTGTCAAACCCAGTAAGTCTATCCTTAACAATACTACCACTACTTTCAGAAGCTGAGCTTTGACCATGAGCAGCTAATGGTGAATAGATAGCATGACCGCTGTAAAGAGCTCTCATACAATTGGAGACAATGTCTATGCAATCTGGAGCGCTATCGCCGTAGATTTGTGGGTAGTAATATTCCACCAGTTTCATCTTAAACCGTGGATCTAAGATGGCTGCAATTGCCATAATCAAGCTGCATTTCTTCCAATATTCATCAAATTTTGATTTTAATTTCAATGCCAAAGAGCTAATAAAATCATCTGATTTCTGGCACCATTCAATCAACTGCAAATGAATATCACAAATCTCAGCAAAATAGGAATTTGCAGTAATATGCTTGCGTCCCACAAAGACATTAAAAACTTCATGAAAGAACTTCAAGATGCTGGTAATAGCCCTCAATCTGTCCCAATCTAAACCAGATGGACACATTGAGAAGCCAGGATCATGTTCTTGCAGTTGAGGGAAGGCTTCTTTGCACTCCAACGCAGCTTCAAGCATCATATATGTTGAGTTCCATCGAAATGGCTTATCAATGAACAAGCCCTTCTGCCAATTAATACCAACTAATTGTACTATCTCATTGAACTTTTCTTGTGTTCCCTGAGAACCTTTAACATATCCTATGGTTTCACGAACTTTATTGATTATCTCACCTGATGTTTGCAGGACATCATGGACCAATAACTTAACAGTACTTGCTGCACATCGCACATCAAATAATTGGCCTTCACACATAAGGAACCTGTGCTGACACAGTTGGTCTCTGATTCTATGGACAATTCTGTCATAGGTCGAACGATTGTCAATAGTCAATGAGAACAACTTCCTATCGATATCCCAATTCCTAAGACTTGTCATGACTAATTCGGAAAGCGAGTCTTCTGCCTGGGTAGGATCAACAACCAAAAAGTTCAAAATCTTCTTCTTTAGTTCCCAAGAATCATCAATATAATGAGCTATCAAGCATAAATATTCTGTGCCTCCATTAGTAGCCCATCTATCAACAGTAAGGCTGACTTTTCCAGGCAATTTATCCAACTCTTCATACACTCTTTGTTTCTCTTTTTTATAGATCTCCATACAGTCAGCCTCAACTTCACTAACTGTTACTAGATCAAACAAGGGCTGAAGGTTTCGAACAAGTGTCTTGAAACCAATATCATCAACCATGCCCAGGGGATATCCATGCATTATAATCATCCGTGCCAGATCTAGCTGACTTCTCCTGTAATCAAAATTGACACTGCCTGTGTTAATATTTCCAACTTTTAGCCCTTGTTCCAAATTTGTACTCGCAACAGTAACTACCTCATTCTTTACTGGAGCTTGATTATAACTGAAACTGGTAAGCGCAAGGGTGTTTTGCTTCCTCTTTCCCCTTGTTAATAATTGAGTTATATCATGGTTTGATCTTCTACGACACCTGATCAAATGATTTCTCAAATGAGATGTTCCACTAGTACTTGACCCACTAAGTATTCTTTTACAGTGCCGACATATAGCTGCAAACGTCTCCCCTTTCTTAACTCTGTCAAAATCATTCCATACAACAGATTTCAGTCTACTAGAATTTACAATCACAGCTTCTTCCGAGATCTCCATCAGTCCATAATGTTATCTGCTGACCAAATCCGTCAAACAGGCCACAAAAGTAAGTTCTAACAAAGGAACGCCTCAAACTATATTTTGAAAATAGATTCACATTGTTCTTGGACGTTGTAGTTTATTAAAAGCAAAAAAGGAAGGAAACAAAAAAAGAGGTTCAGTCCTAAAAGGACACCAAATCATTTGAACCTGAATGTTGACTCGAAACACCAGCATTATATAAATAAGAGATGAATAGCCTAAAACAAAAAGCGAATTCTGGGATTAATAATAATGCATATTCACTTTATATTGAAACGTTAGTGGCAAAATAGCAGATCATAATTTGGCCCGTCTCGTGTTTACTGTAAAACCCGAAACCTTAACACTGATAAAGCTACAGCCTTTTCATAAAATTTATATATATAAATAAATGAACCGACCCGTAGTCTATGACAAAATGGGCCAAATCAGGAACTACTAAAATAAACCCTAATACCGGATCGGAACCTGACCCGACTAACACCACCCGTGCTCTCTCTCAATAAACAAACGCAACCCATAATTCGGACTTCGTGTATAACCATGTAGACCACCCAAATTATGCATATCAATCCATCACAAATTCCCCCAACTTTTGAGAGAGAAAGAGGCTAACTTACATGGAAACTGGACGGTATTTCAATTTGTCGGCAAATTAAGGTTTCTTCAACGCAGCTTTGCGTCCGTGGATGACCGGAGAAAGCTCTGTGTCCCTCGAGTGTGTGTTGTGTGTGAGGGAGAAAGAGAGAAACTCTTCTGGTTAGGTGGAAGAAGAGGATCTGAGGAAACAGAGCTAGTTCTCTCCGAAGGCGCCAACCCGCTAAACTGAGTGAGCTTTTTTGGGGCTTATCTCTGTTGGGTCGAGTCCATACAGATCCAAAATATGTGGGCCTGGTGCCAGTTTTGGTATTATTTTCATTCGATCAATACAAAGCAATTATGGAGTGTCTACAACAATTAGAAATTAGTCTTTATCAGCTTTTGTCGAAAATAAACAAAAATAAAAAGTTATTAATTTATAATTTCCATTTCAAAATTCTTAAATTAAATTGATTAAACCAAAACTTACAATCAGATCCCTTTACCAACTGTTATCAGTAAAATGGTAAGGATTAAACCGTTTTCCTGAACTTCCTATTTTTCCTTCAACCAAACTTAATTTTTTTTTACAATTTATTTATTACAAAAATAGAAACTATCAGCTCCTAGTTCAAAAAGTCAGTTGTCCTTGAGAACTCTAGAAATTGATCGAATTGTAGAAGGCGTAGTCCGACAGCAGCCACCTATGAGCTTAGCTCCAGCATCTCTCCATGTCGTCGCCAACAGCTCAAACTCATCATGAACACATTTTGATGGCTGAAAACACAAGTTCAATCAATAGTTTTAGATTATACTTGGAATTGAACAATTGCTGTTGTTATGGTTTATCCCACCTGCCATGTTTTAGCAGTGCCATCCCATGTCTCACCGCTGTTGGGATAGACAACTATTGCCTTAGCAGTACGCTGCAAATACATTTTCATGTCAGGTTTTGTGAAACTTAGAATTTTCAAAAACTCGTGTTTCATCAACTTATATTTTAAATATTCACCTCTTTGAATCTCTTTATAAGGCTTAGAACAAAATTTGGCGGTGCGCAGTTTATACCAACTGCACTAACTTTGCTACTCTTGTTAATTATGTCAAGGCATTCCTCAAAGCTTTCCCCTGAGGAGACGTTTACACCATCAACTGTGCTGAAACAGAACCAGGATGGGATCGGAACATTTTCTTCATCCAGCAACTCCACACAAGCCTGCTCATCATGCAATTTGCAATCTTAATTAAGTCTCAGTACAGCATTTGCAAACTGATATATGAAACAGGTTTTGTCACACGCACCCATGAAATCAAAAGAGAATGAAAAATGGATAGATAAGCAGACCTGAGCCTCCAGTTTGTTAGGCATGGTCTCGAAAGCAAGCAAATCAGGGCCTGCTTCCACAAGAACTTGCAGCCTGCGCCTGTGAAAATCCTTTAATTTCTCCAGGGTTATATTCGTTCCATAATTCCCGCTGAAAGAAACAAACTTATTATATAAACTGAACTTAACCTTTTAAAACCCGAAATTTTGAACCAAGAATCAAAATTTGCAAGTTGTGTTTGCTATGTGTACCAACCTATATTCTGAACCATCAGCAAGATATGCACCATAGCTTCCAATGGAGGCTGCAACCAGGGCCCTGTTGTAATTATGTCCAGATTTCCTCTTTCCTGAGGACCAGAACTTATCACGGGCTTCAACAGCGAGTTTCACACTTTTGGTAAGCAGTGACTCTGCTTCTTCCAGGGACAATCCCCTGGAAAGAAATCCTGGTATAGTTGCCTGTTTATTCAGAAACTATTCAGAACCATATTCTTACTAGTATCTTCGGATATTGGAATTATAATGGTGCTTGCGAGTTGTCATAAACGAGCATTAATCAATTAAAACATGTCTAATACTGCCATGTTCCTGAATTTTTGCAAGATAAAAAAGATTCAAGTAAAATGGTTGAAACCTGATAAGATGAAGTCACTAGTACGTCCGCACCCGCTTCCAGGTACTCCAAATGTACCTGCATGCATCAGACGAAAGTTCGATTGAGTCTGTCGAATTTTCATGTAATTAATTAATCTTGAAAACAGGGGACAAGATTGTCATTAAATTATGTGTATACACAATCATCATTCAAGACTGATGGCAAATACCCATAGCAATGGCATACGTTTGATTATACGAGGACCTGAACCGAAAAGGCTTTTAAACTAGATATGCATCTACGTATATACATAGACAAGAATGTATGGACATAACAGAAATGAATATATATGGACCATACCAGTTTGACTAAATCAGGGGCTTTAATAAGGCAAAGGGCGCTCCAAAGAGGGTCATTAATGCAGGCGCCATGAATCTCCAGCTGGGTTGAGAAACCACCGTCCACGACGGCGCAACCACCCGATTTCTTTATCAGATCCAGCAACACATTTTCTTGCACATCGCCGTTCACTCTCCCCATCTCTCTCTCTCTCTCTCTCTAGTTATAGCCACAAATTAGAAAGAAAAACGACGAATTTAGTGACCTGGGAAAAACAATTAAACGGGCACGTCAAGCGGCTATTTTCGAAAGTGGGGATGATGAAAGTGTAATTGGAGAATGCGTACGTGTATTTGGTACATAAAAGGTTGATGCTTTTAAGTAATGATAGAGAGTCTAAATAATAGGAAAGGCGTGTGCGTGTGAGAGTGGTGAACGCGGACGGATTATGGTTCCAGGTTCTTACTTGGCCTTCACTTAGACTACTTCTGCATTTTGTTCCACTTCTTAAATTGGACAAGGCTAATTTCAGCTTTGACCCATTTTTTCTCTTATTTTTCTATCTGCATTTTTAGTCTTGTCGCCTGTGCTTTTGCGTGGACGTCGGGCTCGATTAAGAAGATCCCAACCACATACACCATTATACAATAAACAATACATATGTCAAATGTTTATACATTCAATGTATTACAACATAAATTTTATTACGTGTCTATTCCAAATTTTCAAATTACTCCGTCTCTTGTTAGTGTATGTAGGTCCATTTCACCTACAATCTTTTTGGTAGATGAGATGTCATTTTTCTTTTCTTTTCAATTCCTTGATTGCGTGGAAAGAAAGATGGACATGTATTGATTACACACCCACCTTAGATGTAGATGTTAGATTCGAACTAGGTATCTATCTTGGTTCTTGATGTTTCTAAACCAGATTTAGAACTACTTGACTTTGCTGCCCCTTCAAGAAGTTTTTGGTTATTGCTATTATTACTTAGGGATCATGAGCCCCTTATCCTATATGTTTCATTATATATATATTATCATAGAGGAATTATCAGCTTTATTATCTAGCTTAATTATCAAATTATTATAAGGCTATGTGTACAATAATGGGTTCTCTTTATCTTAATAAAATTTACATTTATCCCAAAAAGGAAAAAAAAAGATAACGGGGTTCCCGATTTTGAAGATGAAGCAATGGAGATCTGAATATGGGGATTTGAACTAAATATATGTGCTTATAATACTTCATCTTAAAGAAAAAAAAAATGGATGGGTTTACTTTAAATTGTATTATATTTTTGTTGTATAAAAATTATGTCATTTTAAGTTAGGAATTGATATTGTGTTCACGTGTATATATATTAAGTGCGTATGAGATGTTATAATTTGTAATAGGAAAAAATTAATAGGTGGAAAAGTTTTCCCTAAAATGGAGGGAGGAAATGAAGTGGATTTATTGTTTTCTGATTTGCAAACTGCAAATAATTGAAAATGTCCAACTCTACATAATGATAGGTTGGTATACAGAAGCATAAAATGGATGGTCATTTATAAATTAATTAAGATAGAGCTGGCAAGTGCCAGCTATGCATCTTAAAAGCAAAAGCTGTATATTTACTACCGACAAATGCGGTCTTAAAAATTATGTCATAGCAACGCATTTAGTATAAAATCTATTGCAAAATTATTTTGCCATGAAAAACTATCCATATAATCTCCTCTATTTTTCTGTTCGTACCAAATTTTGGCACAAAAAACTGTCAGTTGCTATAGTGGTTACATTGTCAAATCTTTGCCTTTCACCGAATTAACTTTGCAACGAATTTTATTATATTTTTTCTACAACTTTTGTAAAATATAGAAAAAATAATTCAATACATATCCACTAAATAAAAGTATAAAGTTTCAAACATGCAAATTTAATAAAAGGGTTCATCATCATTTTCACAATCATCGAAAGATGGTTGGTCAGATCGGGATGGTAAATCATTGTCACTGGAGTTATATTTTGATTTGCGCACATCTTCTAACGTCGTACTCAATTTTTTCACCACTAGGTTCCTTAGCAATTGTATTTGTTTACTTGTGCGCTTTATTTCCGACCCATTGTTTTGTTTTCACGAAACAACTTGTACATTAACTTTAATCCGTCATGTTCCAGCACTAGATTGAGAGTAGTAGTGTTAGTCGAGGTAAAACAAGTGGATAACCTCGCTTTCCAACCCATACACCAAATTTTGCTCTTCTTTATTTCTTCAATTGCCTCCAACCATAGTGGTTAATCATTATCTAAAGTGCTAAAAAATGACTCGGACAAATAAAAAACAATGTCCCAATCGTCACTCTACTTTCAAAAATTTTCCTATACAATTAAGAATAATATAAATAGCAAATAACTTGAAGATAATTTAAATTATTTACTTTGATTTTATTTTAAAGAATATAAACTTGCCACTGCATCCTAGCTCTCGAGTCAGGTCAATTGCCCTTTTTGCCTTTCCAACACTTCTCAAACTGTTCAATAAGTGAAGGTGCGCGATTCCTCCTAATCAAATTAAAAAAAAAACAAATATTAATTTTGAGTAAAAAAATAAACTATATCATGAAAACAAAAGAAACTATTTAAGATAATAGTTATCTTAATTAAATTAATTTAGTTAAAACTTTTAAGTTGATGGCCAATTTAGTTAAATTAGTTTAATTAAAACTTTTAAATTGATGATTGACTTAATTAAATTAGTTTAGTAGTAACTTTTAAGTTGATCGATGGCTAATTTAGTTAAATAAGTTTATTTGAAATTTTAAGTTGATGACTAACTTAAATAAATTAATTTAATTGAAACTTTTAATATGATAGTTAACTTTAATTAAAATCTTTAAATCGATAGTTAACTTAATTTTAAAATATCGTTAATAATATTCTAGATCCTAATCTATAATTATCATCAACACTCATTCACCTTATCAATACTATCATCATCCTCGTTCACCTCAATACATTGAACACATCTATTTGACATTAACAACAAAAAAATAAAAAAAATTAAAAAAAAAACATCTACAACAAAATTTAAATGGCAAAATAGGAAAAGAATTGTAAGATGGAAAATGAAGGACATGATCAAACAAAATTGAAACATTGTCACACATCGTATTCCTTTATGAGATTGTCGGGCTTTCTTTAAAAGCTCAGCAGCTATATACTAAATGTTCAACGCTTACCTAAGAGCTAATAGTGAAGCAGAAAAGGAAAAAGGATAACTTCAAAGGTCAAGCTTCAAATATGGAGGTTTATTAAATACAATCTAACAGTTAAAGCATCTACTAAAATAAATCATTTACAACCTCTATAATAATGCACCACTAAAAGAAAGGGGAAAATACATACGGCCTTTTATCATGTCTAAAATGAGCAAATTATCCCTTGTGAAATAAAATAATAAATTTCTTGTGTTACCCCTACGCGATTTTATTAGGTGCACACGCTTTTTTTTTTTTTACTTTTTTTAATTTTAAATTATAAAATTACATTAGTAACATTAGTTAAGAACTGTTGGATCTGATTTGAAACTAAGGTCTAAATTTAACTAGTAAATCAATGGTCCAGATCTTATTTTGATTCGAATCAATGGTTTGGATTCAAAATTTATATTTTTATGTAAAATATATTTTTAGAAATATATAAATGTATATACATATATGATTTATTTATATATAATATATTATATATACTTATATATATACACACACAGAGAGAGAGAGAGGGACGGTGGATGGCGGTGGAGGGCGGCAACGGTGACAGCGACATTGGGCACGGGGAGGAGTAGGCGTCGGAGGGGAGGTGCAGATGGAGGTGTGAGAGCTGAACTGTGGGGAAAGGAAAGGGGGAAGGAGAAGAGTTTGCAGGGGAAGGTGCGGCGGCGGGGCTTAGCTTTTTTTTTTTAAAAAAAAAATAATAAAGATATGCATATATTATAAATAATATATAATATATATAGTATAATAATATCATTATATATATTTATATATGAAATAATATTTTATTCTTAAAAAATCAATCAAAATCTCATTAAAAGGTACGTATAACACACCACCTCCTTTGAAAAGTAATTTTTGCTTTATTTTATAAAATACAGAAAAATAATTTTTTTTTTCCAGAGAGGTTAATTTACTCATTTTGGATATCATTGGGGGTGTTTTGCATTTTTTTTCCTAAAATAAATCATCTTCAATAACTATATCAAAAAATATATATTTTCACTCAACCCTATTAAAAAGAGAGAGAGAATATACAAAATGATTAGTAACCCATCTACAACAAAGAAAAAATAACTAAAAAGAAAAAAATCACCAAAATTATATCATGCTTCCCCAAATTCGTGATCTTGTCCAACCAACTTATTGTCGCCTATAAATAGAGAGCTCTTGCAACGGAAGAGGGCATGTTTTGATGTTTTGACACTTTAAGCCTACCTACTACAATTTTTTCACCTTTATGCTACCATATTAGCTTAAAGGAATATTGTACTTTGGTGATTTAAGTTTTGATTCGTTATCAATTTTTTTCTTGTGCACAAAAATCGAGCAATAACACCTCATCTTCACTCATTTTACACATTTTTAATGTAGCACTCATTTCACCGTTTTTCACTCCAAATTGGCCGAGCACCACATGTTTTGCTTGCATCAAGTACATTATACACTTATTGTATGATTGGTTCGGTTCAACAGGACTTAATTTTAATAAAAACCTTTTAACAAGCTAGGTTGTTACCATCTCAATTATATTGACACTACAAGAAATTAGCTATAAAAAAAATTGATGTTAAAGTTAGTTTCGAACTAATTAGTAAGTAAAATTTCGATTACGAAACTATACTATTTGTAAACAATTCGTTGTTAATTAGTTAGCAATAATTTTTTGTTGCTAAGTACTAGCAAGTAAATTATTGTATTAAATAATGTGATTTAGTAATGATAATTTTACTCACTAATTACTTCAAGGTTAATCTTTTTTCATTGCTATCAAACTATTTTTTTGTAGTGTACATGATAATAAAAACAAAATTTTTGTTACTAAGTTGTAGAAAACCATATTATATGTACTTTATATATTTATAAATAAAAAAACTACCACTTAATTTTTGTATTAATTATTATTATTGTTTTTTAATTACAACAAATGCCAACTATTTCTCAATTTTTATTTTATTTTTATAATTTTATCAGCAAGTACAAGCTATTGCAAACACCCCTTCACCTTCTCTCTTAAATTCATAAATGAGAAAGTTGAAAAAGTGAAGAATTTGCAGCCTACCCCAACTACGTTATATTTAATACTGTAGAAACATCAATCCAAGTTCCAACTCTGCAGATCATTGTCTCATAGATGAGAGTGTTTAAGCCTCTAGCACTGCAGGCAGCATGCAGCTAGCTAGTTGTATGTACAGCTACTCCAAATCAACTGCTTGGTTTGGTGCTTTGCCAATGAGCAATATCCACACACGCCCTTCATTAACCATCTCAGCTGCCCACCAATCTCCCATCATAAATGTTCTCACCCCTTTATATTTCCCCCAGCCCCCCAATTCTCTTCCAATTGAAACAAACAAACAACCATCATGGCTCCACAAATGCCGGATTTCTCACAATCAGTAAAACTCAAGTACGTCAAACTAGGATACCAATACCTCGTAAACCACTTCCTCATCTTCTTGCTTATCCCTATCATGCTCGCTCTCTCAATCCAAGCCCTTAACACCAGCCCCGAAGAAATCCTCCAACTATGGAACTCAATGCATTTGACCTTAGTTCACATCATATGTTCCTTATTCCTCGTCATCTATTCCTTAACTTTCTTCTTCATGTCAAGGCCTCGAACCGTATACCTAGTCGACTACGCCTTGTTCAAGCCTCCACGCAGCCTCCGGGTCTCCTTTGCTGGTTTCATGGAACACGCGAAGCTGGCATTATTCACCGAGCCTAAAAGTGTGCATTTCCAAATGAAAATCCTCGAACGCTCAGGCCTCGGGGAAGAAACCTGTTTGCCGCCTGCCATTCATTATATCCCTCCATCACCAAACATGGCGCATGCAAGAGAAGAAGCTGAGTTTGTCATCTTTTCTTGCATGGATTCTCTTTTCCAGAAAACAGGCCTCAAGCCTAAAGACGTTGATATACTGATCTTGAATTGCAGTCTTTTTTCTCCGACTCCATCTTTAACTGCCATGGTCATTAATAAGTACAAAATGAGAAGCAACATAAAGAGTTTCAATCTTTCCGGAATGGGTTGCAGCGCGGGTTTGATATCCATTGATTTAGCGAAAGATCTTCTCCAATACCACCCCAATTCAAATGCTGTGGTTATAAGCACTGAGATTCTCACCCCCAACATCTATCTGGGGAAAGAAAGAGCCATGCTCCTTCCCAACTGCTTGTTCAGAATGGGCGGCGCAGCCATTCTCTTGTCCAACCGGCGGGCAGATCGCCGCCGTGCAAAGTACCGACTGGCTCATGTGGTCAGAACCCATAAAGGAGCTGATGATAAATCATACAGATGCATATCACAAGAAGAAGATCCCGAAGGTCATGTTGGGATAAAGTTGAATATTGACCTCATGGCTATAGCTGGAGAGGCTTTGAAGTCTAACATAACTACAATAGGCCCTCTTGTTCTTCCTGCATCAGAGCAAATTCTCTTTGCTCTTTCACTTATTGGAAGAAAAATCTTCAACTCTAAGCTGAAGCCATATATTCCGGACTTCAAGCAGGCCTTTGAGCACTTCTGCATCCATGCGGGAGGCCGGGCTGTGATCGACGAGCTGCAGAAGAGCCTCCAGCTGACGGAGGAGCAAGTGGAGGCGTCGAGAATGACGTTACACAGGTTTGGAAATACTTCTTCATCTTCATTATGGTATGAATTGAGTTACATTGAGTCCAAGGGGAGAATGAAGAAAGGTGATAGAGTGTGGCAGATAGCGTTCGGCAGTGGATTTAAGTGTAACAGCGCCGTGTGGAAGTGCAACCGGACGATCAAGACGCCGGTTGAAGGGCCCTGGGCTGATTGCATTGACAAGTATCCAGTTTACATCCCTGAAGTCGTCAAGCTTTAGTGTAATTTTCTATTTGCTTGAAGGAATAAAATGCTCAAACATTGTGTTGAGGATTTCTATGTAAGGACCTTGTGTTTCAACCAAAAGGTTTAAGGATCTTTGTACTGAGCTAGCCAGTTTATCCACTGAAATAGAATTGCACTTTCTATTATATCTTTATAATTTTATGAATGAATTTGTCCATAATTTAGTTGCAACTGAGATTTCCCAAGTCTTCGATTATATTTCTTAACACGAGTAGTAGTAAACCTTACAACATACAACTAAATTCAGAACTAGTTAGTATATATAGATTATAACTTTCACGCAGAGGGTTAAGTGTCCTCGATTTCGATAAACTTATGATATCATAATCAAGTGATTACAGATGTTATAAGAAATGGTTGAAATGTGCTGAAGTTTATTCAACATTAAGTTTTAAGTTGTCGGATAAATTAAGGTTGTGAAACTACTTATAAGATAATGTTAACTAATATGATCAAAATGAATGGAGTTGCCCAGGAAGTTCTGACATTTTAATTTTTAATTTTATGAACTCATTACTTCTCTTCACCAACCTAGGTACACAAAGTTGCCCAAGAAATTAAATTTAAGGATAAGAATTAAGGGTTGATAGGGCGGGGCAAGCTTGGTAAGTGTAGAGGAACTGTACGGAACCACTAGGCAGCGCTGTATGTTTCTCATCTCAGTTTGATGAGCATTATATGTACATGACTGCTACTGGTTTGGTCAAAAATAAATTAATAAATTCAGCTAAGTGACTTGATTTTCTTTATCACTCATATGTGATCTCTCAACCATACATGTGTCTTTTAGGGAACGCCCGATAATTTGAAACTCAATATTTTATTGTAGAGATATTGAGTTCAAAATTAATTAATAATGTGTGTGAGTGGACACGTATCTGAATTTTAAAAAAAAACATACACCTCACAGAAAAAAAAGAACCATACACCTGACAACAATTTAATACTATTGTTTTGCAGAAAGAGCAAAATTTATTAAAGGCAAAGAGTCAGAAGAAAGAAAAAGTGCAGCAACAACAATTTAATACTCTTTACATCTATATATATATATATATATACATATTGGTACTTGAATCTTTAGATATATATATATATATATTCTAGTGTTATTACCTTAATAAAGAATTTTACTGTCACTGCACAAACTTATATATCTGATCAGCACAAGTTTTGAAATTTTGATCATATTCATCACTAGTGGTTATTTATTTTGAGTTGGATTTGAGTGGTAGCATAATTAGATGTGAATAAAATAATATTTGCATGTCATGTTCTTTCAACATTCAAACTTAAAGTAACCGTACGTGCGTATACGTACGTATTCAAATTACTTTTTCATGTGTGTGTATATACATATATAGGAATAATAGGAGGATGCCTCTTTCTGCAATTAATTTTTAAAATAATCAAGAGGCCAGCAGCAGGTGCATGTGTCTGTGTTTGGTGTCATATATATGAGGAGATTTTTATTTTATTTTGAAATTTTAACAAATTTCTTTAATTTGATCATATAAGCTAGCTACAATTTTTCATATTAAAATTTTATAAGTTTCTTCAGAGAATTGTTTATTTCAAGAGATAATTAAGACAAAACAATTAAAATTAAGTTTCGAGAAGATCTTATGGAATTAATGTCATGTGAACTACCTATATATATTCTCACTTTTCATATTTCTATTAGGGTTAATTAATTTTGCTATCTGAACTATCACCGATATTATATTTTAGCATTTAATTTTTTTTTATATCAACTTGTCATCTCAATTTTACAAAATTTTGTACTTTGCCGAACTTTTTGTCAAAAAATCACATGCAATGCATGTATGATATTTAATGATTATGTGATGTAATATTTTTCACATACGCCAGTATGTGATTTTTTTCGGCCAAAAAATCAACAAAAGAAAACCTTTATATATGACAAAATGCAAATTTCGTAAAGTTGAGATGTTAACTTGACACATAAAAAGTTTCGATGGCAAAGTGTAAAAACGAACATAGTTCGTATGGTAAAATGTAGTTTACCCTTCTTTTATCGATACTATTATAATAGAAAATCCATAGATCGTAACAATATTTAATTGTCCCATTTTACCCTTTCATTCATTTTGTTCGTTCAAACAAAATTGTCCATATTATTAATTTTAATTATTTTACAATTATAATTTTTTTATACCTCAACCCACTACTACATTTTTCTCTATATTTTTAACCCTCACAAACTTTCATAATTTTAATAAATCCTATTACCATTAATTTCTTCTCTCTCACATTCTCCATATTTATTTTTTCTTACAAGCTTTCATATTTTTAATAAACCTATAATTATAATTCTTTTCTTTCTTACTTTACCCACATTTTTCTTTTCTCACATACTTCTTTCTTTTTCATCACTTCATTACTTTTTGTATCTTTTTATAATTTTTTTTCTTTTCATCCCACACTATATTTTTTTATATATACGTGGAAATAGCGTGCAACAACAACAACAATAATAATAATAATAATTATCATTATTATTGTTATTATTATTATATGGGGGCGCGTAGATGCACACGTGTTTGTGCATATAGCTAAATCTAGGCAAGACAAGGTACGTTATTACTGTATCACTTGATTCTGAAACTTGCTATTGAAATTGAGTGATATGGTCACATCATCATCGTCCATGTATACTCTAGAATAGGATTCAAGTAGTTAGAATTGTATACACAGTTATTGTAATTCAGTATTATTCAATATATCGAAATGAATTGTTATAATTTATTTACTATTATTAATAAAAAAAAAAATAGTTCAAGCTCTTGACAGGTCAATAAACTCTAACCTAATTAAGTGTGAGGCTGAGATTTCAATTCTTTAAGACTGTGGGATTGAAGTTCCAAATAAAAGAAGTATTAATATTTGTGTATAATTGTTATGGTTGATGAATTGTTGATAATTAATTGATACTTTTTCTCAATTGCTAATTAACAATTATTGATTAATAATGGAATGCAGTTTGATACAATAATGTATCTATATATGTACCCTATTGTATCTGGAACTTGATGAATTATTTTTTGAAAGGACCACATGATAGTGTTGATAATTGAATAATTAAATATGAAAGGTACCAACTACCAACCCAACCACCTCCAAAGCTACTACGGGGGGCATACCCACAATGGAAACTTAAATATTTCATTGGATTCATTGACACGTGGTGTTGTCTTGATTCAAAAATTTTAATACCAATTTTTCTGTTGTAAGATCGACTTAAAAGATGAATAATTTCAGGATTGTGACATATTTGAAACATTTCGAAAAAGTGTCATCAGTTTTGTAAGTGAAGGAAAATATTTTATATATAAATTTATGTGTTGTTTGTACACGTGAAAGTGAGATATATATATATACACACAATAATTCTACTAAAGCAAAAAGAAAAGATTTGTACAATCTCATCATATATATAAATGTGCAATCCTCTTCATTTATATACAAATCTTCAATCTTCTTTATATGTTAAGATTCAAGAATCTTTTGTAATGTATGTCAAGATTTAGTATCATGTAATATCCCGGCAAGTTGGAGCGTAGATGTTAGCAATTCCCAACTTGGATAAATGACCATGAAATACGAATGTAGATAATGCTTTTGTAAGCATATCGCCAAGCTGAGACATTTTTCACAAATAAGAGATGACAATCTAACTCAATAAATGCTTTGCCCATTCATGGAAGACTGGATTGGCGGCGATATGGATTGCTGCTTCGTTATCACAATAGAAATCTGTAGGAGTAGGTACTGAAATTTGTAAGTCACGGAATAGGAATGAAAGCCATGTAATCTCACAACTAGTGTTGGCCATGGCTCTATTTTCTGCTTCAGCAGAAGAACGAGAGACAATAAATTGCTTCTTATAGCGCCAGGATATGAGTAAATTACTTAGGAAGATGCAATAACCAGATATGGATTATACGTGAATCTTGGCAAGAGGCCTAATTAGGAAGAATGAGCCGAAAAAAAATGCCTTGCCTGGGGCAACTTTAATGTAGCGCAACACCTTATAAACAGCTTGTAGGTGATATGAAGTAGGCGAGCTCATGAACTGACTTGATATTTGAACAACATAGCAAAGATCCGATTTGGTGACGATCAAGTAAAGCAACCGTCCTACTAGACGACGATAAGGGGAAGGATATGATAGTGGTTGCCCAGAATGTTTGCTCAGCTTCAAGTTTGTTCCACTGGTAGCTTTGATGGTTTAACTCCAAGAGATCCAGCATCTGCTAGAATATTGAGAACATATTTTCGTTGACATAGATAAATTCCTTATTCAGATCGGGCCACTTCAAGTCCAAGGATATACTAAAGAGATCCGTGACACTTTGATCAATCTTAGTCAAATAAGAACTAGCCACAATAATATCATCAACATATGATAACATTAATGTTGTAAAAAAATATGCATCACCATGAGTGAATAGGCTGTACTTTGACTTTGATTGAGTAAAGCCAAATTTAATTAGAGCGTTTGTGAACTTAAAATTCCATTGTTTTGAGGCTTGTTTCAAGCTATAAAGACTTTTGTGAAGTTTATAAACCTTGGCCAGGGAGCTTTTAGAATACCCTGGTGGTTTTTGCATGAAAACTTCCTCGTCCAAGTCACCATGAAGGAAAGCATTTTGAACATCAAATTGATGTAAATGCCAACCTTTGAAAGATGCAATGGCAAGTAAATATCGAATAATAACCAATTTAGCCATAGGGAAAAATGTATCGTGATAGTAAATCCCTTCTTGTTGTGTGTAGCCTTTGGCTACTACCCTGACCTTATACCTTGAAGAGATTTGAAAACAGAGTAAGAAAAATGGAATCTGTAAGTTCCATTAACAAAGACAAAGAGAAAGAAAGAATGACATCTCATAATACAACTACTGCTGCTCTGATATAGCTGCCACGAAGCAGTTAAATTGTACCAACTAACTCAACGTCTAACACCTAACTTAACCGCTAATAAGTTGTTGTTTCTAATCAATAAAAACACTACTCTTACAAATGAAAACGTGAGACTTAAACTATGACTAGTAAAAATGTACATAAATTAGCAACTCTCCACGAGTTTTCCCAACTGTTTGCTGTCTCAATGATCTCCAACTTCTGAAGACAAAACAATCTTAATCAGTTAAGCTTATTTTAGAAGTATTTTTTTCCTCAAACACTATCCAATATAGCTTTTAAATTGAAATGAATTTTTTGTCCTGTAATTTATGCGTTTTGATAAAAAAAAAAAAAAAAAAACTCCTTTATCGTTTGGAGGTTGCAAATTGATCTGTATCTTTTTGTGTTTTCATGATTTTAGTCCTCTGCGATATCGAAAACTGCAAAATCACTTCGAAAAATAATATGTGCTCCTCACGTGCCTCTTTTAAATTGGGGTTTTTCATGTGATCGGCCCATCTTTGCCTACATAGACGAAATAAAAAGATGGGCCAATCACATGAAAACCCGCAATTTAAAAGAGCCATTTGAGGAGCACATGTTGTTTTCCAGTGAGACTTTGTAATTTTCAGAGCTGGAGGACTAAAGTCGCTAAAACACAAAAAGATTTAGAATTAATTTGCAACCTTAAAAGGATAAAGGACTTTTTCAAAACGCATAACTTAGAGGATGAAAATTACATTTTAGCCTTAGCTTTTATCTGATTTTCACTTTCTTAATTTAATAATAACACCCATTTTTAGTTATGCTATAACTTCCACATTTTTATATAAAAAATACTTCTTTAAAAGCAGTATAATCGAAAAGTTCAATATGTAGTGAATACCAATAAAAAAAATTTGATTTAGGTTGAATCTAAATTTTGAAAAAAAATTGATATTTCGTACAATCTCGATACTCGACGCAATTATACCGTACAACACTGAATAATGAATTATTTTTAAAATAGTTTATATATTAATATTATATATATAAATATTAAATATCAGATTTATTTATAAAAAATAAAATTTTATTATTTTAATTAATATAACTATTAGGTACTAAGTATTAACTAAAATATAAAAAACGGTTAAGTATTCTAATAACTAATAAGTATTAGATTTAAAAAAATAAATTAATTAATAAAAAAAATCAAACCCAATAGAATTTTGTTCGTTGTTATTAATTCGAAAGGAAAAAAAATTGATATGTCATTTTGGTTTACCAAAATTTCAATTAAATGAAATTTGTGTTGGATTTGATTCAATTTTAATTTTACCATACGAATACTATAGTAAGAAAATCAAATACATCCAAAAGCGAATCAAAGTCCTGTCAAGCCCTAACTGCCAAGTGGACTTGGATTGGGCTTAAGTGATTATTAAAGATATCAAGTTTCATTTTCTGTATATTCCCCCCAAAAAGAAAAAGAAATAAAGAAAGTAATTCCCATTTTTCTATAATTTCTACCCAACAAAAATAAGAAAAGAAAAATCATAATCTCATCTCATTTTATAATTATTTCTTGTATTTTCTTTCTAAAATTTTAGTCCTAACTTTATACACAAAGCCAATAACAATTTTTATAAAATAATACTCATATGATAAAATTCTCAATTGATCTTTTTGTCACTAATTTTTTCTTTTTCTATAATGACTTTTACAAATTTAATATTTATTCAATAAATTAATTAATTAAGTTTTGAGAGAGCTAAATCAATTTTCTGAATTTGGTGTTGGATACACCTATCACCCGAATGCATCTTTATATTTCTTTTTCTTTTCTAACCTTAATTAAATTTTAGAAATTATTGCAATTATTTTCATAGAACTAAGATTATATTTAAATTGATGAATTTGCAATCATGAATTTTAAATTCTAATACAAATCATTTGGATTAATTTTAGATTCAAAAAAAATTTATATTTAGATTCAATTTTTTTTAAAATTTCACCTTTAAATTTGAACTATGTGTTGTAAATAATAATGAATTTTTTGAATTCTTCTAATATAAAGTTGTTTGAACAAAAATTCAAAATTTTTTTCTTAAAGTTTAAATGCATCAACCAAATATAGCTTAATAAAACGATAATTTCCAAGTTTGGAGCCCGTCATTAAAATGATGATATCCCGACGGATTGAGACTGATCCGCACAAATCTTTCTACTTTCCAGGTTGCAGTTTCAAACCCGCTTCAAAGAAAGAAAGAAAGGAAGGAAGGTGAATTTATCAGCAGATAATCATGCTCACTAATATCTGTAGTTTATTATTATCATTAAAGCAAAATCATGTGTGTTCCGAGCATGAAATTGCCATTTTCCTCGATGACCAAACTCACACCAAAATTGTCACTGCCCACAAGCTTTTTCACGTTATAAAGTATCTTTTCGTATGATCCGAATCTTTATATTTATCGTAAACACCGAAAATTAAAGACCTATATAAATGTTTCAGTTGCAAATTAAACTAAATTACCAAACAAAGACCAACAAAATACATAGAGGAATAAGGTCTTGCAGGGAACATGCCGGAATACTGTGTGACTGGGGGGAACGGATTCATCGCAGCTTACCTGATCAAGTCCCTGCTCGAAAAGGGTCATATTGTAAGGACGACAGTACGAAATCCAGGTGCGTATTCTGTCTAACTTTTACCCTGACTCTTGGAAATTAATTTGCTAATGGGTTGTATTATTAAATATTGTAATTTCTTTTGAGTCAGAAAATGCAGAGAAGGTAGGCTATCTCTGGGAGCTAAATGGAGCCAACGAAAGGCTGAGGATTATGAAAGCTGATTTGCTGATTGAAGGAAGTTTCGATGAGGCTGTGGACGGAGTGGATGGTGTATTCCATACAGCATCGCCAGTGCTTGTTGCCTATGATGATAACATCAAGGTAAGTGTATATTATGATAGCAATAGACTCAATTACTTGTGATTAATCAATGCAACCCACGCCTCTGAGTTTTTTGGTAATCTCATCCACTATGTCTGCTATTTCTTATTATAGAACTGAAATATTGCAGGAGAACTTGATTGATCCATGCATCAAAGGAACCTTAAATGTGCTCAACTCCTGCAAGAAAACAAGCACTGTGAAAAGGATTGTGTTAACTTCTTCTTGTTCTTCAATTAGATACCGATATGATGTTGAGAAAGAGTCCCCCCTCAATGAATCTCATTGGAGTGATCTGGAATATTGTAAAAACCACAATGTAATAAAGTACTAGCAATGTTATTTTGTTAGAAATATTGCAGGATCAGCATGATTATGTTAGTTTGCTAAACTTTGAGAGGATATGTTTTGCAGCTTTGGTATGCTTATGCAAAAACTATAGCAGAACAAGAGGCCTGGAAATTTGCTAAGGAAAGTGGGATTGATCTGGTGGTGGTGAACCCCTCATTCGTAGTCGGTCCTCTACTTGCACCTCAACCAACTAGTACACTGCTACTTATATTGGCCGTTGTTAAAGGTTAGATTGCAGTGTTGAAAATGAAATGAGATTTTTGAAGAATGAAACTTTGACAAGACCATGGTTTATTGTTCAAGTGCCTGACACTTATTTAGCTCATTTATATGTCCAACTCATTGCTATTCTGCTTTAGGATTAAGAGGAGGATATCCAAATACAACGGTAGGCTTTGTGCACATAGATGATGTTGTGAATGCACATATATTGGCAATGGAAGAGAGCAAAGCATCAGGCAGACTTGTATGTTCAGGCTCAGTGGCACACTGGTCAGAGATCATTGAAATGCTAAGGGCCAAATATCCATCTTACCCTTACGAAAACAAGTGAGTTGAACTGCTCATGTTGATTGATTCATGATAGAAACAAGTATCAGCATATTGAAATTATTAGGAAGATTCGGGATGGAGTTTGAAGGTTTTTCCCTTTCTTGCAGGTGTATCAGTCAGAAAGGAGATGACAATCCACATACCATGGACACTAGCAAGATTCTTAAGTTGGGGCTCCCTCCTCTGAAATCACTGGACCAAATGTTCGATGACTGCATTACAAGTTTCCAACAAAAGGGTTTTCTTGGAAGTTTATACAAAAATTTCTGAAATCGGTTAACTTGTTTGGTCCCAGCTGGTTCAGTCATAGTACTATTTATTCAAAATAACAAACCAAGATGAAATGTTAATGCATTTCAATGGATAATATTTTCTCGGTACTGTGTAAGATTATGAGAGAATTGTTCCATTAAAGAAAAATCTGCAAGTACATGACTGAAATTAAAGAACTAGTTATAGATTTACACCTCAAGGGGAAAAACATAGACAGATCCTTTCAACTGCAGGAGACGATTAACTATCTACCGGAACTCAAGGAATTAACTAAACCGCCCCAAACGTCATCCCTTTGCCCCCGCCCAGGACTGACTGGGACTTGGGTCTGCCCAAAATCTGTACACTTGATGAAGAGATCCTCAATCATGCCAATGTTGCTACATGGTACCATACTTACTTTGACATATAAACCCCAACTCTAAATAGCACTAACCCATCCGGGATCATGAACATATAGTACCATTTATTATTATATTTCCATTCAGTTCAAATCTCAACCAAAATAATTACATCATAAAAGAAGAGTTGAATGCTACTGAACAATCCTAAATGCATAATGTCGGGCCTAGATCCCAAACATTTATAAGAGTCTGATCGAGCTCATAAAGCTTACTCACACCAACATCCGGACCTGATCAGTATTTAGTTGGTTAAATCGGAAGAACAAGCTCATGAACCTCAACATATTCTCTGCATATACTCAAATTCTAGTATCAGGTTTCATCTAATATTAAAACTAACATCCGAGCAGAGCCCCGTCTTTGCTTGCACAGATGCTTAGATCATCCAGCTTACTAAATTCACCTATAAGGAACCCATTCCTGTCAACTATTTGCACACCGTTCAGGACTCCAAATTTCACTTCTTGATTTAATTGTGGAATGTTGTTTTCACCAAAACTTTCCTCTTTCACAGCATTGGCATGGTCCGTTTCAGACGACAAATCCGAGGATGAAGAGTCTTGGACAGATGATTCTCCAGAGACAAACCAATTAAATCGTTGTTTGGCACTCAGCTTCTCCTATCAATCTCACTCTTCTTAGAAAGATAGGCCTTGTAGGCCTCCTCAGGAGTGGAGAAACTGCCCAGCCATAGCCGTTTCTTCATAAGGGGATGCGTGATTCTAGCAGCATATTTCCCCGACTTTCTCCTGCTTACCCCAATGAATTCCCTTCTCTCACTCGCCCACTGGGATTTCTTGGACTCCATGACCCCTGCAGCTGCTTGTTTTGAAAACAAAACCAGAATTCACTGAACTTGTCTGTAACCTTCACCTGTTGAGAACCACTTTTCCCGTATAATTCTTCATCCCAGCCTCCCAGGATATCTAGCTATGCTAGTATACGTATACGACTATAAGAGTTCTTTTATACTAAACCCTAAACTCTGCAGTGAATGACAAAGTCTAATTTTCTATATTTACTTGGACTCGGAAAATATTTCCCGCAAAGTTTTGGGTCCTGGATTCACGATTACTTCTAGATGTCCTCTTGCCTACCTAATGTCGGCGTCAGGATTTCCATCAAAACTCAAGTTTATTCAAAATTTCCGTTGAACTAGTCTCGTATTAATTATATCAAACCAAGCTTAACCAAAATTAGCTTAGGGCTTGTATAATTAAATGAATCAAGTTATAATAAGGATTAATCAACACTAAAAAAAAAAAAAAACTGTAGATTGGGATGGATATATGCAAAATTGGAAATGGGATGCCGCATTTTAGGACAAGTTTTGGGACGGTAAACTATCGTCATTGTCAAAGATGTCCAAAAATATTTGGAATTAGCAAAATATAATCGTCCCGAATTGCAACAGACTAGAGACGGATAAGCCCGACCATCACAAATATTTCCGAATTGATGGATAATTGTTGAATTGAATTTGCAACGGGTTTGCAACGTATTTTGGAACGAGAACAAATTACAAAATATAATATGTTTGCATCAGCTTTCAGATGGAGGTCCATCTTAAAATTGTCCAAAATTTTGAGTCGGCATCCATCCTAAAAGCCAGATAGATGGGGTAAATTTGAGACGTCATTTGCATGGAGCCTCATCGGAAAGTTTGGGATGAAATTTTTCATATCCTCACCATGGCAAATTCAATTATAAGCAAAATTCTCTCATACAAAAGTCAAACTTAACCTCATTCATTATTTTGAAATCTTTCATTTTTGCACTTTCAAAACGGCCACCTAATCTTCTCAATGACTATATATTTATGCTAACACTTAACCTATTTTACAAAAGCTTAAACCCCATCCTCAAACTCACATCTAATACCCACATTCCCCCACTTATACATCTACCTCCTTAATTATCTTAACGTGATTATCACTATACAAACATATAAATTTTAAGCTATAAATTCATTCATTGTCACTACAATGTTTTACATTCAAATATAGAAATTAAAAACTATAATCAAACTATATTGAACAAAAAATAGTTCCAATTATTGCATGGTCAGCCAGCTCAAAATATTAACGGTACGTGAAAATAATGCTAATTAATATTATTAATGTACTAAAAATTCATAGAGAGGTTGAGAGCGTGTTTATGTGGTTTAATAATTTAGGATAGTGAAAACAACACAAACATATATATAGAGAGCTTTTTGGGCGGAATATAGCAACATATTTGAGATAGAAAATAAGCCGTTAAGAAATAGCCTTTAGATTTTAGGATGGAATTTGGGACAGGTTTGCAATGGAGATATAGCCATTATGGAAATATCGGTAAATTTTGCAATGGGTATATAAATTTGCAGCATAATATTAAGAGGGTATTTGGCTAAACTTTTTGAAAACATCTTATAAACTCCTACATCTTATAAAATATTTTAATGAGTTGGATCTTATTTTAAAAATAAACTCCTAAAGCATTTGGATAAAATAAGATATTAAAGCTTATAACATGTGAAAATATCTTATAAGATGTTGGAGTATTTGACATAATAAGGTCTTTTATTAGTAAAATAACCAAAAAAGGACGTATATAATACTATTAAAATCAAATAAATTGTTATTTCTTAACATATTTTATATTTAAATATTTTAAAATACTTTCACAAATAGTTCACACTAGTTTAACTCCAAATAAGAATTTAATATCTATTTTAAAAAATATAAAAAAAACAAACTATTATCTAAAATATTTGCTAGTAGAATATTAATATAGATATGTAATTGATATTCTTTTTATCAATGATTATTTCTAGTTGTAAAATTTATAATATCTTGAATATATATTTTTTCAATAAATATAATTTGAATAGCAATTTTTTATGTTAACTATGTATAATATTTTATTATTAAATAATGAGCATTTTCTCTTTGCAAATAAAAAAAAATAAAGTTCTTTAATATCCTAGAGAGAGAGAAAGAGAATGTGATTGTGTGTATAAGGATATTTTTGTCTAATTACATATTAATCTTACAGAGTTTAAAAGATTTTCCGAAAAAGAGAAATTTTAATTCTATTTTCAGAGTTTATAAAATTTAAAACATCTTATTTTGAGATTTTATAAACTCTTTAAAAAAAATTTGTCAAACACCTTTTTTGAGCTTATGAGTTCTCAAACATCTTATAAAATATTTTGAGAAACTTATAAGTTTGGGCAAACACCCTCTAAGTTGTGACAAAAGTTGTTTCAACTTGCAATGGATTTAGCATCGATTTTGCAACAGTCATATATATATTTATTATGTAATCGCCTCAATTTAAGCATGGTCGACGTGAAACCCGCCTCAATTTTGAGATGGAACACAACCCGCACTAAGATGGTCTATTTTTTAGGACAGGTTTTGGGACAACAAGTAACAAATCTTATTTTGCAGCAGGTTTTGATATGGTCAATCCGTCTCACAAAATGTTAATTGATTTTAAAGCACACGATGACATTGTCGGCCCAAATCCGTACCAATACCCATCCCAATTTGAGATGGATATTTTTCTTTCATCCCAAATAATAGTTTTTTTTTTTTCAATGATATATATACTAGTTAAATTATGATTGAACAGACTGACATGGATCCGAGTTCGCATTTGTAAAAGAGTTACATATACCATTGTTAAACCTAGTGTCCCATGATTCTTAAGAATAACCCTCAATTTCATGTCTAACAATTAAGTTAGCTAGGGATTGGTATTGTTGTTCTAGTAACAGGGAAAATTCTAATTAACTTATATCGGGTTTGATCGAATTTGAATGAATTATATGACAAGTTTAATATACTTGTTATATAATTGATGTCATTAATTAATAGACGTCATTAAATAAACAAATCTTATTAAAAATAACTTGTCCAAATTTGTGGTTTCTTTTTCTTTATTTGAATTTTATCTATGATACACATATTCAAGATGTTTCCTATTTCTCATGAATTTTGAATTTTATCTATGAAATCATGTGAAGTAAATCACTTGTGTTCTGAAAGTACACACTTAAGCCTTTCAAAAAAAATAAAAAAGAAAGTACACACTTAAGAATACTAACTTATATCATATCTTAATATCATTCATTCATATCAAATGTATGACAAGTCGTTTAGTAAGCATTTTGTAATTTGGAATAGCATTTATAACTATTTGTCCAATATTGATAATGTGATATAAGAAGTGAATCAAACAACTTTCATAAAATAGTAGCGATAATGTTGGAGCCAATATCGTTGGCGTTTAAATAAATCTTTTATTTTCGCTAGAATTGTCATTTTTTCATATTATTTTTTAGGAATCATGTAATAATTATTAATCCATATATCATATCTCTTTAGTCTTTTCTTTTACGAATTTGTTTCTAATTTAAGCACCGAACAATAGATATTAGTTATTTCTAAATATAATTTTTTGTATTTTATTCTCATTATTGAATGCAATAAAAAAGGTACATATGTTAAAACTAATGGAAATACTAGCTCGCGGTAGAGATTAAATGGTCGTTAACTTTGGCGCGAATTCTAGTATTTCAAAAACTCAAGCATCGGAAGGCAAATGCCATTAGGTTTTCTAATCTTCCTATATATGAATAACAACAAACTTGAATTTGGACTAAGAAATCAATAAGATGGACAATGGCTGAATTCACTCCATCTGAACAATGTTTGATGTTGGAGCATTGATGCTAAATAGATCCTTAAATTTGAAGCTGATATCATGAACAAAGATCTATCATCAACAAGACACAAAACCTTACTTAGGACAATTAAGGAACTCCAGTACTTGAAGCAAGAGGACATGGTACAACATACAGAAATCAAAGATAAAATGAAAAACATAAGACAATACAACAATATATACATTCCACTGATGAAACGGAAAGAAGAAAACCAAGTAACTAGAAAGCTTGCATAACATCTGCTCTCCAAACAATTCACTTAGCACCAAAACTCATGTCCGGGCAGAAAACCCCATCTTCCGTTGAGGGGAGGCTGAGATCATCGATTTTGCTGAACTCACCAACCAAGAAACCATTGTTGTCAACTACTTGCACACCATTCAGGAACCCAAATTTGGCTTCTTGATTTTCTGAAACCTTGTTTTCACCGAGACCTTCCTGATCTTTCACAGCATCGGCCTGGCTCGTCTCATTGGTCAAATCCGAGGTTTCATTTTCGAGAACTGAAAATGGGGAATCTTTGTCAGATGGTTTTTCAGTCGGAACCGTATCAAACCCTTGTTTCCCTTTCAGCTTCTCATCAATCTCTTTCTTCTTGGCAAGATACGCCCTGGAAGCCTGCTCAGGAGTCGCGAAAGTGCCCAGCCAAACCCGTTTTTTGATGATGGGATCCCTGATTTCAGAAGCGTATTTCCCCGATTTTCTCCTCCGCACCCCCACGAATTTCTTCCTCACAGCCGGCAACGGGGATTTCTCCGAGCCCACGAGCTTCTTTTCAGAAGAAACCTCGGAGGCAGAACCAGAACTCTTATTCACCGCATGAAGAACAATTTCAAGGGTTTTTTTCTTTTTTCCCTTTTTCTGGGTTGTATCGACTTCTTCATCCGAGGATGACTCAGTGGCGTCTGGATCAGAATACAAGATTCTAACCATTTTTATGGTGGGCGTGGGCGTCAGCTTTTCCATGGTTTTTTGGTTCATGTGTTTCTCGTAAACAACCAAGAAACATATAACAAGTTCAGTTGAGGTAGGGCGAGAGCTGGCTTCGACCCTATCTGACCTTGGAAATTAATCTTTTGATTCTCTAAGAAATAAAAACCTTAACTTATAAGACCACTAATTCAAAATTAGAGAATTAAATTGAACATTATCTGGAAATTAAGATTTTACGGAATGGAAATTCCAGATAAGATTATTCAGACCTCATCAATCTTTAATTTGCCCCCTCACATAATTACAATGCAACGTTAATATAATTTCAAAATTATTAAAAATAAGCAAAATCAAAGTATGTCATTTTTTATGCACAAGGACGTTATATTCAATAAAATTTAAAGATCAACAGGAAGAAAAAAAAAAAAAAAAAAGGTTTCCGGACAAGACAAAAGTGTTAGTTATTTCGTTTTTAGGTAGAGGGCGAACAAATAAAAGAAGATTATGAAAACCGTTAACGGTAATCGAGAATACACGATCTTAAGTTCGATTTTAAGTCGATACGGATAAAGACAATTTTACTAATAAGTTCTTTAAATTATTACTAATTTTGAACTTAAAATACATTGTTGCATATCCATTATTAATATTAACTAGTCGAATATGAAATATTTACAATATATCCTTCGTATTTCGATGTTTAAGATCAAAATTCAGTCTTTATCTAATTATCAGTATCATCATATTTATGACAATATTTATCTTGCAATTATTATTGTATCATTAATCTTCTAATTTATATTTACCACAATCTTATTGTAGCAATAACATTTTCACAGTATAACAATGTTATTATGAAATTCTGCAATAAGTTAAGGCTGTAATATAACATTTCTCCTATACATGACACCAAACTTTACTTTATATTAATCAAATCTAAAACATATCCTAGGTTCCAAACACTATAGAGTAAAACCTGGCATAGCAACAGCAATGGGCCATGGGGTATTACAAAATGAATAAGATATGGCAAAGACATGAGTTGGTCTCAGAGCCCATCTTCTCTGTTTGTCTGATTGGGTCATCCTGTCTAGGCCACTTACGGCTTAGCTGCAACATTCTTTAAGCCATCATAGTTTGAAACTAAATGTCAATCTCAACCTCAAACTCGAATCATCGTTTGAAATCTCCAAAATTAACATAAGCTTGGATCGGACAAGTTTTTACTTCTCGGCTTATTTAAAACATTATGTGTGGTTCGGGCTCGAGAGTAAAATGGTCGTGACATGTACTTTTATGATTGAGTAAATCTAAGGGGCATATGTGAGGGTTTAAAATAATTATCTATAAATTTATTGTTCAAAATAAGTTAAAAAATTAATATTTTTATTTTAAAACTCCTCTTTTTGAATTATTTAAATTAAGTTAATTTACAATTGTCTAACAACTTTTATAATTTATTAATAAAATTTTAAATAACAAGATGATTTACAGGCCCACATCCCAAATAATCTAACTTCAATTTTTTTAATTTTTTACTTTTGTTTTCAAATACTCTCAACTTTTATTACAACTTACAACGTTTATGATAACTAATTTTTAGCATAAATACATTGCAGATGGTTCTCCTGAGGTTTTTTATAATTATAAATATTTTTTCGTTGTTTGAAAATTACAAATGACCCCTTGAAATTAACGGTCATCTAACATACCCCTTACATTGTGCTGCCATGAGGAGCATTTGTTAGATGATTATTAATCTCAAAAAGTATTCGTAATTTTTGAAACAACGAAGAATTATTTATATATAATTATGACAAGTCTTAGAAAAACCTATTGCTACCCTAAAAATAAAGTTGTTGCAAGCATCCGCAAAAGGGTAATTGGTATGCAGGAATAGAATGGACATTCCCAAATCCATTCCTACATCTACGATTGGTATGTTTTAGGTTTAAAAATACTTATTCACATAAAATTCTTATTTTCTTATATAAGGGATTAGTCATTCACCGCTCCAAACATGTTATTAGTTATTCCCAACATATTGGGAATGAAAGTTATCTTATCTTCTTCTGTTTTTTATTTTATTTTTTTTATTATTTTAATATTTAGTTTTAATTATTCCTAAATTTAAGTACTTATCGTGTCTATTATTGAAAAAGACTTGTATATGTATGGTAATAAAAAAAAGTAATAATATTTATATTTAATTATTTTTATTAATTCAAAATATTTTTGTCACCTTGTATTGAAGGAATAATGATAGATGAGTACGATATGATTAAGTTCGATTTTAAGTCAATAAATTATTTTTTGCTTAAATAAATATAAATTTTCATATACATATATAATTGTTTATTAATGTCTTATAACCTTCTACAAGCGATTCATTGTTATACAATTGAGTTCCATATATTGTTCTATATATTAAATAAAATATGAATAAATAATTTTTTAAAAAAATACTAAAAAGGAAACTTTTTTTCATAAAATTAATTTAATTATATCACTAATTACTATTTCTAATTATCAATTATGTGAATGAAATTAACTAAAAAAATGATTCTATTATCTTTTAATTTATTGCGCATACAAATTATAGAAATACTACAATAATGTAATTCCTTGGATGTTCTTATTTGATATCTAAATTAATTTAATTCAATTCTTAGTTATGAATGCAACACCCAAAATTGCAACTTGCAATGCCAAAATTACTTTTCCGTACTAAATTGAAGTTGGGGACATGGAAAGATGGATAGTTTGAAAAGTATCAAAGGATTTGTTTCCATGCTCTCCTCCCTTCCAATATCCATATTCTATAGAGTTGCTAAACAACAAATTATAAACAACTCATTCTTCCTCTTTGTAAAACCAATAGAGCAAATATACATGGAAATTATTCAAAGCTAGCCGACCGATAATGATGTTTCAGCCAATCAAGACAAAGTCAGCCTATGATCACGGATTTAATTTTTTATTCGAGACCCCCAACTCTAATTTTATTCCGGATCGATTTATGTTAAATTTATATTAATATTATATTTATGTTAAAAATCTGAGGTATTTTTTACTAGAGCCGAATCGTCTAACCCACCAACCCGTAATGATAATCGTTGATGCTTTTCATTTACGGACTCCAGAGCTATACGTGGATCCTTATGGTCCAATGTAATTAAAGACCATCTGAACAAATCTAACGATTTGTATGATACTCATCCATATCGAGGATTGTAGGAGATGAAGCTATGGCACAAGACCCCCAACATAAACTTGGACGAGGTTGTTAGACTGTTGCTGATCACGACCAATATATGTAATTAATTTAGTGTAATTCAAGTAAAAAACAGGTTTACTGAAATGATAAGAAAATCTCAAGAAATTACTAAGATTTTTCTTGTGGACAAGAACATATGCGAAACCCGACATATTAATGACTTTGTTTACATGATGTTCTAATGGGCCAAATCAATCAACTCAAACCCACATGCTTTCAAGATTTTTTAAATTAGGAGTAGGAGTACTTCTGATCCACGTAACACCAAAATTCTTGATTTATATCACATAAATTACAACCAGTTTTTTTAATATTTAAAATTCATAAATATCACGTGATATTTCATAAAATTATTTAATTCTTATATGAGGGTTAGGAATTGTAAATTTTATTCTTGTTGTATTTTTTTTATTTTTAAAAAATTGAAAAAACTATAAAAAAATTTTGATAAATTATAAAAAAGTTATCTACTTGGTTCAAAAAAATAAAAGATTTTTTAAAGAAATAGATAATATTATAATTCATAATATGCACTGATCAAGTCACCACAAAAATTGGATGAAAACCTAACTAAAATTAGAAAACTTAAGCTAGTTGTTAGCTAGAGAACTGATAAAATCAAAGGAGTATTAATAATGTTTCAAATAATAAAAAAAATATTTATAATTATAACAATATTAAGAGAGCTCGTTGTAATTTATCATTTTATATCTAAAGGACGATACAATAACATGCAAGAACAATTATTAAGCCATTTAAATTTGACATTTTCACTAAATAGCACATATACTAAGAAACCCAACTGAGAATATAACATGAATACTTTCAACTTCAATAATCATATTATTTAATTATTACAGATATACAATAAAGTATATTACAGATTAAACTCATTTTTTTTTCCTAAACAAATTGATGTAGGACTAAATCAATTAAAGGGGTAATTTAAACTTTTTAAAATCAAGAACATAATATTTAAATGTTTTGAATCAATTTCCGAATAATAAAATTATTATTTTAGTCTTTTTTGCACTTTTGTGCGACGTCACAAACAGACATTAATTGCGATATAAATTAATATTTATGGAATAATTTGACCAATTCAATTGAAATAATATTAGGGACAATATAAGGTGGAATGTAAAAGCTGAAGACAGAAACCTAGCACGAGGCTTGACACTTTTGACAATTGTACTGTATACGCCTAACATGAATGTGAATTAATAATAGTAAATATTAGTGTGAAAAAACAGAGAAGTAACATGACATCAATAATCATATATAATTATGTCCTTATCTCTTTTTATCAAACTTTAAATGACATAATGAAGAGCAGCTGTAATGTTGTTTTTCTCAAGGAATAATGATATTACTCTGCCCACATTCTCCTCCCTCCCATCACTAAATTTGAGTCTCATATTTAGAATAAAATTTAATGAAAAATAATGGAGATGTTGATGTAATTATATATATAATTACTATGCCAACTATCATATATCTAAGCACGTATTAAACACTCTTGAGGCCATTAAAATATGATTAAATACTAATTTAATGAAAGTTCATAAAAGAATTTAAAATTGAAAACATGTAATTAAAAGATTACCATAGATTTGAATTTATGTTGGAATTATTAATATTTAATCAACATATGATGCGTAATTGTGTAATGAACTGTGTTATAATTAGAAAATAAAAAAAAAAAAGAAAAAGGGGCGAGGTCACAAATATTCGATAGGACTACAAGTATTAACTCCATATGCATTAAGAAATACTAGCTATCATGGCACATAATATTTGAGTGTATATATAAAAAATTTTAAAATAAAAGATCAATATATAATTAAAAGTAGATCAAGTTATTATATATAAAAGATGGTATGCAGCGGACCATTTTAAAAATAAAATTAGATATCGTGGAGTCATAACCGGTGATTTGTATGAAAAATATATATATAGTTTTAAATTAGTACAGAGGAGCAATTAAATGAAATGACAATAAATGAATAGGAAGAAGAAAAGGTAAAAAAGAGACATTAGAACATGAGAGGGTGGTGGGTGTGGTGTGTAGGTGTTGGCCACCATGCAAATGCAATGCATTAACCATTTACCATAATTCATATTTTCTGGCCCTCAAATCAGAACCCCACTCTGCCTCCAAACAGTTAACAAAAACAATAATTTTGACAATTATTAGTAAATTGAGTTGGGCCAAAGGCAAAGGCAACAAAAAAAAATTAAATGGAGTTGATTAATTCCAAGAAAGAAGCAACTGTCAAACACATTAAAGCAGTGTCAAAATTCTCACCAACCAACCCCCCAATTCCCATTCCCATTTAAAACCTCACACACCCACCCTCCCCTAAACTCTTGATTCTTCCACACTACTTTTTATTTATTTTTTTATTATTTATTCCGCTTTGGTTTTAGTTTATAAAAATGTAAGTTGAAACTATTGAAAATTATATAAGTAATTAAATGTGTTTTCAACACTGTATGCATGCAAGAAGTTTCAGTATGTTGAGGGAAAATGGGATACAGCTTGCATTGCAGATATTCTTTTATAGCTTCTCAAACCAAACATTGGCCCACACATACACACACATTCAGTAGAGTGGCATCTCCTCACCAAGCATATGAGAGTGGAGGTCAATTGAATGTTAATATGAAATTGGGTATGTCATTTTTCTTTCCAAGTAAAAAAGAAGGCAGAATGACTCATACATAGCATTATGAACAAATTTAGGATATATGAAATTATAAATACTCTTTTATTATTTAAAAAATTACAAATTCTTCAAAAAAAAGTCTGTTGTAATTTACACAAAAGCTTGTATTCATATGTAACTTAGAATCCCAACTATAAGATGAGATCCCTCCTGATTTTGAACTCTTGTAATAGATTTTAACGCCTGTTAAATGATGTTATTTGTTGATATCTTGAGTGCGCAAGCCCACCAGATAAAAAATCACAAAATACATTATTTAGAGAAAAATAAATAAATTAAATGAGGCAATTGAACTTAAACATCATCTCATGTTTAGACCAAAAACAGAAAGACGGGGATGAAGAAATAACTAGTAATAAAGACTCTGCTGCAACAGCTGAACCACTGACTGACTGGGCTTGAAGCCCCCTTGGACGGCTCTAATAGCACAAGAAAACCCAAAGGACTCTCCAAACTCCTAACAATACAAAGATGAAAGATGAACATCATCATCACATCCCTCACCACAAAATCCCTCTTAACAAACAAACAAATCACAAGAACATCTCAGAACTGAATTGTCCAGTTCTTCATAACACTCAACTTAATAAATACCAAGACTCATAAAAAACCTACTAGCTGCAAAACTTATGGGCATGCTATGTTGAGGGTTGCTCCACTCATCAGGGTTGGTGCATCATCCATCCAGGCAAACGCTTCGTTGCAAGCATCAAGATCAAAATCAAAGTCAAAATCGGGCAATGCACCAGGATTATCACCATCATCGAACCCACATATTGGGAGATCATCGAATCCATCCACAAAATCATCCAGTGAAGGGGCAAAATCACCACCTGCCACAAGAGAATGAAGTTCCATATCCAAATCTAACTCTTCTCCAATTTGTGCCAGTGCCATCAGTTCTTCATCCATTAGTCCAGTATCAGCTACTGTTACTTCCTGCTCGACAACATTAGCCTCCGCGGATGCATCAATAGGCTTCTCATCCTCACATTTAACATTAACAGCCGAGGTCAATGAATCCAATTCAAGAACTGATGATGGAGAAGTGTGTGAAGTGAGTGAGACAGCGCTCCCACTGGAATCCTCAGATACACAAAGAGCAGCATCATTTTGCTGCTTCAGGTTCTCAGTTGGTTTAGAAACCACAACAGAACAAACAGGTGTATCATTCTCATCATTCGAGCTCTTTTCAGATGAGAAGTCCGTGCTATTAGCCAATGCCTCGAATTCCAGCCGTTTCAATTCATAAGCTCTCGACGCCTCCTCAGCGGTATTGTAAGTACCCAACCAGACCCTCTTATGCTGAATAGGATCCCGTATTTCAGCAGCCCATTTGCCCCATTTGCGCTGGCGAACGCCTCTGTATTTCCCTGTAACCGGGCTCGGCTTGCTTTCAATCAAGGGAAGAACCCTTTTCTTCTTGGAGCTTTTCTCACCATTGTTGCTATCCTGAACTGAACTCTCGGATTCAGTGGATTTTGATACTCGAGTCGGCTCACCAATAGGCAAACAAACTTCATGGATGATGCGCTTGACCTTCTTCTCTCTCACTTCCTCATCATCGGATGAGTCGGTAGCATCAGGGTCGTTGCAAATAATCCGGACTTTCCTCATAGGTCTACTTGGTTCAGGCTTAAACTTTTGCTTTCTGCTTATAGTTTCTTTATTCAAAGGAACTGGCTTTCGAGGCTCTGGCATGATTTTTCACAGTTAAAACTACTCCAAAACCCCTCAAAAGAATACCCAAGAAATTGTACCCTCCAAAGTAATAAATCAATCAAACAACAAAGGCAAAGAAACGATGGAAATGAAGATCAAAGGGCTTCAACCAATGAGTAATTAAGTGAGAGGACCTCTCAGGAACAAGAAAAGATTTAATAGCCGATTTATGTGATAACCCCCAAAACAAACGACTCCAGAACAAGTCCTGCAACAACACAAAACAGAAGAACCACAATAATTACAACCAAGTATACAACAGATCGGCTCATGAAAACACTAAAACCACCCATAAAACCTGTCAGAACAATGGAGAAAACACAAGGATGCAAAAAAAAAAACATAAAAAAGAACAAAACACATAAGGGTTTAAGGAAGCAAGGTTTTTTACCTTTTGGGCCTCAAACGCATCGAAACAGTCGGGAAGAAAGTGAGGTTGCTCTGCTGGAGGGCGCAGCAGAGGGATCTTGGCATGCAGTTAACAGATGATGAAGAGACTAATGAGAAACAGAGCTTCAACGGAGCCCCAAACGCAACAGCCAAATCAAAACTTGCCGACATAAAATCTCTTGCTCTAAACCCCCTTATCTCAGAAAGCCTCCTCCTTTTCTTCTCAACTCTTCAGAAAATAAAAAAAACCAGAGCACCCGAAGAAGAGAAAAGAGAAATCGAATCAGATACAACCTATTTATAGAGTGTAAAGATAAACGTTATATGCCTATCTATCTATCTATCAAGAACCAACCAAGTAGAAACACTCTGAAGAACGTAGAAAAGGGATTAGGAATCAATGGTTATGATTTCTTCACAACATACAACATGACAAAAGATCAGACTTCTGGTACTATCGAAAAACAAGCAGAAACCAACAGTTGATATAGACCTCTTCTACTACTAGCAAATGAAGAGAAATAAAGGGCACTCAAGTGTGTAAATATAGAGTGCAAAAAGTGGACTATCAGACCCAGAAACAACAGTTGTGTTGTATTAATTTCTTTTCTTTTATTTCACAACACCACCACCATCAATTTGACTGACCAAGAACGCAAATCCCAAGGCCAGTGAAGATGAAAAAATAAAAAATTATAAACATCACCAGAAAATATCATGGGTAGCCATCGAAAATCTGAAACAAATCAAATTAAAAAAAAGAAAAACAATTAACTAGTTACATACAGACATACGTATGTCTATACGCTTTTGCCACACCTGCTTTGTTTTATTTCTTGTTTCTCACTCTCTTCTTCTGCCCTTTTCCGCCCTTATGGGTCCTTTTCTCACCCACCCACTGTGTGTCTGTCTCTGCGTGGCTTTTCGTCTGCCTGCTGCTGTTACAAATGGGTTTTCTGGGATTCACTTTTCCCTATGCGGTCAAAATGGGCTTTCTGTGGGGGTGTATATATACTGTAGATATACGTAGAGATTTTGTGTATACGTATTTGGGGTAAGCCGGTTAATGAATGATGAGCTGGCAATGCACATCCATGGAGCATGACATCGGCCCCATCTTTCATTTCATGCATATCATGCCATCCCATGGTTGGTAAAAGATACTTATGCTGTTGGGCATCGCACCTTACTCTCTCTCACACTGCGCGTGACACTCACGAGCCAATGAAATTGACTCATTGTGGGGAGTATGTGTCACGCGATGACGCTAAGCGTGGAGTTCAAGTGTTGGGGCGTTACCCTGTTGCTAGTAATGCTGCGATCCGGCAACGTAGGCGTTTCTGACTTCTGGTAGTCGACTACAGCTAATTTGTTAAAGAATTTGGGCTTTGGTTGGGAGATATTTACAGTTGTGCCACTGTGAAACTTGACCATCAAGTTAAGTTATTACAATATGGAAAGAAATTGTTGTTTAAGCGTATACAATATACATGGAAGATGATGACAGCCCACTACTTTCCTTTGCATTTCTCTTTTCTTTTTTTCTTGGTTAAGTATAGATTTTATTCCCTTTTTCCCTTTGGTTTCTTTCCTTTTTTGAGCCCTTAGACCAACGAGTAACACAACCTTTTTCTCAATTAAATTTCCACAAGATAAGTTTCACTAATTGTTGAATTTATTTTAATTTTGTAACCTATTTTTATTTGTATTTTTTTATACGATAAAATTCGTTGAATAATTAAAATTTGATAGACATTATGGCTTCCTGCTACGTGTCTAATATATCATCAATTTTGGCTAATGGGTATTTCTTTTTCACAATCATCCGATTCAATTGGAAATGATTAATATACAACTTGATACTATCACCCTTTTTTTTTTACAAACAACATTGGTGCTCCTTTATATAAAATACTTGGTTTAACAAATTATTTCTCCAACAATTCTTCTATTTTTTCATTGATTTCTGTTGTTGCTTCCTTTGTCTGGCTGTCAGTTACCAATCACGTAATTACGACATAACTAATTCATTTCTAAAACAACGCAATCAATCTGCATGTAGTATGGCACCATTCACTATCGCCAGATAAAATCTAATTATAAATGACTCTTAGGGTTTGCAGCGTGTTCATTGTGTCTTACATCCTATAAGAAAATCATATAGAAGGCCATAAATTGGATTATATTTTTCTATAATGGACAAAATATCAAAGTAGAAAAATAATGTGATGTTATCATTTTGATAGATTTCATCATTAATATGTTGTAAAATTTTCTATTTGACAATGCAATAGCAGAATCAAATAGAGCTAATGCCTAGAAATTCTTGGCATCTTGCTTTGCACTTTGGCATCTACCTAACTATTCAGTACAACTAGTTTTCCAAATGCTATATTATTTTATAAATGTGAAATATGGGTAAGTATCTGAATTTTATATGTTAGGGTTTCTATTTTAGTTGAGGATCAAGTATTTAATATTAGGATTGCACAGACCATTTCATGAGCATAATAATAATAATAATAATAATAATAATAATAATAAGTTGATGTGTCTCATTCAATGTCTTCTTCATTTTTATAATTTTTAAGGTCAAAATATTATTCGTGTCTAGTCTAGAGACGGGGAATAGACAACAAAATCCCCATATATTTTTTTATTAAATTAATAATTACATCTCAAGTAGGTGGCCAATTCTTTATATCACGTCCAATATGGACAATAATAATTATTATTATTATGGGACGATACTTGACCTTATTATCAATAATAAAATATACTATAAACATAGGAACCATGCTTCCTGCAAACATAATGAAGACACCATGCCATGTCATGCACAATGTGCATCTCCCACTCTCATTCCATTTTCCTTTTAATTATAATATCTGACGATAAAAAAATATGAATATAAACTCAAAAGTTCAAGTCATATGGTTATTGGCAATTAAATTATTTTGCTAGACCATCACATTATTGCAACTTTGTGATGATATATAAAATTACGAATTCTTGGTAAAAAAAGATCATGTTTAGATGCAAATAAATAAAGATATATTCACAACAAAAGAAAACATAATGGTTAAATAAATGATAATATTATTTCAATTATTAACCAAACTTTATAAAAATGTTTAATGAAAAATAGTACCACATTGTTGTGTTTGGTCAATTTTTGAAGTTGGAAGGCACAGCCAGAGCCACAGCAAACAGTGGTACGACAAAGTGTGGGAATTTATAGCATTTTAAAACTGGAGCATTGATAGATTACACGGCGGATCTTTGGCAAACACAATAATAAAAGCACACAGGCCATCCACATATCACGTGATTCTGTTTGCATCTTTCTAGCAGTTGCGAATCTTACGTCTCAGAGCTTTCCACGTCGGCAGAGCCGCAGTATTTGTCCTGTCCCCTCACCGCAACCAATCCGTACCCCCTCCCCACTGTAGCCACACCTACAGGACTCACCCACTCCCACACCACCCACTGCGCACTAGGTATTTCATTATCGTCGTCTCACGTGATCTCTCCATATATCATACCATTCATGCATTGCCAGGTCACGTGACATTCCTTGTACGTGTATACGTACGTGTGTATATTAAAGTATATGTATTTTTACCTTTTTATAAAGTGTATACCAAGAGACTGAGAGTGCGCATTTTCCTTTTATTGTTTAATTAATAATTTTGTAAAGAGTAATGTTATGCTTTTACTTCTTTTTAAAGAAAAAGGTTTATTTTGTCTTTGGTAATGGATCTCATCTTTTTCTTTTTATACAGATGGACTATTAAAATTATTAAATAATACATTATTTGAATTAATCGTCTTGTCCCCAATTGCTTTTTTATTTAAATTGTTTTCTTTTTATTTTAATTAATTTATATATATTACGTGTATAAAATTTTTTCATAATTAAAAATAGATAATTTATTTTTGTATATGTTTCGTGTATTTGTTAAATATAATTTAAAATAAAAAAAATTTGATCCAATGTGAATCACAAGTCTTAGGATGAAAATTAAAAAGTCCTAATCGTATTTGAACAATTTTCATTAGAAATGGTGATAGAGAGTAAAATTTTTCACATGTAAAAAGTAATATTTACAAAATTTAAAGAAGATAAACGTTATAAATCTTAGATAGAAACATAGAATAATTTTAATTTGAAAGTCTGGATACATAGTATTATTATGATTTGGGATTATTATTATACAATTGTAAAATAGATTGACTCATGAAAATAATAATTTAGTTTATGAAAAAAATTATTTTAACTCAACAGAACTTTATTGTTTTTCATATCCAACGTATTTTTATGTAAAAATGACTATTTATTGAAATTATTCAACTGAGTTGTTATTTATATGTATTGAATTTTCTAATCGATTTAAAAAGATTTGAAGGATTTTTGTATTGCATTTAATAAAATAATGTGTGCGGGGAATCAACTCGCCGTTACTAATTAATATAAAAGTGAAAGGCCTTTTTTATTCATAAATGATGATTTTTGATACTGTGATACTGAATTTTTTATTGAATGGATTATTCTTAATTTAAATTTATTTTATTATTTATTTATTTTTACAAAATATATTGTATATATCTATTTTAAATTATAAAATATTATTGATAAAAAAGTATATGTATGGTTGCATAAAAAGCTTTACAAGTAGTGTTATTGTGAAACCATCATCATGGTGAGCAGGTCATGTGCATACCTGGTACATGTAGCATGGGCATCATGTATGCAATTATTTGATGTACTATGTATGGTCATGAATGCCAACCGAATTGGGCGGTTTTAAGAGAGAGAGAGAGAGAGAGGAGGGAAAGTAGGGTACGCAAGTTGGGGGGGGGCGAGGGATTG
>NC_026145.1:10068778-10069097 GCF_000512975.1 Sesamum indicum
GGTTGCTTCGTCTTCCCGCCATAGGCGCAGGCGGCGGACCCACCGCCACGCTATTTTTAGCGCCAAAATTCCAGGGTGTGACACCTCGGCAGAGCTTGACACGCGTCCCCCCGGTGGGCGTTTCCCACGCACGAATTCCACATTATATGTCTTTTAAGGTTGATTACAACATTTTATGGTGACGTTAATTACAAGGAATTTTCCAAGAGAGAGAGAGAGAGAAGCAGAGCCGTCCGTTGCTACGATGGTGGCGAGAGAGGAGCGTTGCAAATTGAGTCAATGTAGGTGGGTAGGAGCATTGCAGCAACCCGACTTTTGG
>NC_026145.1:10069107-10089921 GCF_000512975.1 Sesamum indicum
CTTGGCCCGATTCGGATTTTGTGATCCGGTTTCTCTACCTCAGTCAATCAATGACCCGCCTTATTCCATCAATCACCTCACTCACTCTCAGATCTTTTATCCCTAACTTTGGAGATTCGGGTCCAATCCCTCAAACCATTTTTTTTTAATTAATCATTAACCACAGCTATCGAGAATTGGTAGCTTGAATATTTTCATAAATTAAAATTTTATTATAAATATTTAATTATTGAGGTGATGATACGATTAGGAAGATGTGATGGAACATTTTGTTAATGTATGTTGATTGTGAAAAACAAGTCGTAGGTTTTAGATCAGATGGGTAAAGACAGTGCTAATAATTTGCAATCATCAAATACACTCTAACCCTAACCACATATATAATATCATATATGTTACTGATTTTTTGTTTGTTGCTTCATTGTAATCTATAAATTATTAATATACACACTCACTCTTTAATCTTTAAATATATAATAAAATAGCAGCGATCATGATTCCACAAAATAGTGAAAAGCATTGGATGCCCAAAATACATATTATATTTTTATATATATATTAAGAAAAAAGGTTTCTATAGGAAAGTCATGAAGTGATTTATTAGAGTGTCCATATTAAAATAAGAAGAAAATACATTTTTTCACTTATAAACAGTGATATGTGACACTGCTACATTAATATTTTCGATAAATTATAATCATTTTTTTAAAATTTAACATAGTTATAAATACTTTCTTGTTGTTTTGAAAATTTATAAATAACTTCTTATATTAGGTTGGATATGATTTGCATCCAATTTCTTAGTGAATTCAATGTTATTTTGGATTATGAATTATAATTCTATATATATTTTTTAATATTTTACAAAATATTTATGAACTAATATTCTCAATAAATTATTTACTTTACTAACTTCCAGATTTTTTTTATATATGTTTGTAAATATTTTCTTTAAAAAAATATAAAAAGGGTAAGATAATAATTTTCATTTTACAATCTAAGAACTGTATGGTTATTTCCCATTTGAAGGAAATATTTATAATTTTTTAAATAATAATGGAATACTTGTAATTAAGCCAAATTTCAGCAAATAACTATAATTTGTTCTATTTTGTTTGTTGTGTCAATAATACTTTAAGTTGATTTTGTTTTTTTTTTAAATATAACATTTTGATTAATATATTTTAATTTTATTTAGGGAGATTACTCGTTCCTCCTCTAAAGTTAGTTGTATTTACACGTAGACCATTTATGGTTTGAAAAACTACATCTAGCACCCATAAGATTTGCTTCTGTTTTACAAATAAATCCCTCAATTAGTGAAAATGCACCGAATTTGTTGATGCTAACAAAAAAATAGAAAAGAAAATTATATGTACCTCCAATAGACTTATTACTAATTTATTGCAGGTCAAATAAATATTTTTATAATGAAATTACCTTCATACATCTTCACGCGTTAATGAATGTGAGGAGGTATATCTTCACCGTTAGAAGGGCAGTTAAATAAAAAAAATATTTGACCCGCAATAAGCCAGTAATAAATCAATCGAAGGTAAATCATCAACTTTTATTCAATTTTTTTATTAGAATTAACAAATATGATGAATTTCGACAAATAAAGGAACTTATTTATTAGACGGAAGCAAACCTCATGAGTGCTAAATGTAATTTCTCAAATAACCAGGAAATATACGTGTGATTACACTAAATTTCAAAGGATAAAAATACAATTATCTCTTTTATTTATAGTATAAAAAATTATTTATTATACTGAGCGTGGAAAACAAACTGGTAGACAGAAAAATGAAGAGGGGTTAAGTAATGGGGAGAAATAAGATTCATTGGTGATGCGTGAGTGGGCCCCATATCTCCAGGCGCATATAACTCTCTGTTTCCTATCCACATTTACAAACTTTGTACATAAAATATCAACATTGGACTTCACTTGAGATGTGTAAATCGAATGTAGTCTACTTTTGATGATCAGTTGATTATATGACTTTGATCAACATTTGTTAGGCTGAGGTTTGGGTTCAAACAATTTCAAGAAGCCAAATTTAATTTCTGAAACATTTTGGTAGAATATTCAATAACAAAAGAAAGTGACTTGAATGGAAAGGGATGAACACAGTTTTTACGCCATCTCCTCACCATTCACAACCTTGATTCACGTTTAAACTCGTGATTCTTCAACTCAAATTGCCAACATAAACACTATTACAACAGGAAAAAACAGGGACATTTTTTAACCAACATGCCAATGAATTCAGGGCTTGATTCCCATTTTCCAGGACATGGTAAACTTCTTTCCCACCGGCAACTCCAGGCCTTTAACCTCCACCATTACATTCTTCATCTTATCCCCACCCTCTTCCAGTTTCTCCGGATATTTGTGTTCTGTTGAGCTGATTTCAACCTTGGAAGTCTCTGCAACTGCATTTCCGTCTACTTCAATCTCAAATGCACTTCCGATACCTTTTAATCCAAGTACGGTTACCTTCTCGACGATCAATCCCTTCTCTAACGCGAACTTACTCTCTTGAACATCAGACCAAATCTTCACCGTCCCCTGACTAACTGTTGCGTAGAAATCAATGTATGTTGCGTAGCCGCTGCCAAGTTTCAACTCAGGAAGTTCATCGTTGTCTAGGAAGAGATTCCCCTTAGCTTCTCCTGTAGTTGCACCGAGTGGGAAGGAGACTATTAGAGTAAAGGGCGTCTTTCTTGCTTCTTTAGAGATCAATCCACCCTGCTGCATGGGTATAATCGCGTTCTGATACAAATGCACGTTGATAACGTGTAAAGGCGCATCGCATGTGAGGTAATGTGATTCCTTTGAGACAATCACCTTTGTCATGTCAAACAAATTGTACCAGCTACCAGGAGGGAAGAGAACTTTGACCTCAGTTTTACCCTTAGTCAACACGGGAGACACCATAAGACTGCTCCCAAGCAGGAATTGAGTGCTCAGTCCATACAATTTAGTCTCATTCGTGAATGTAAAGAACAGGGGACGAGCAATTGGTGCTCCAGTAGTATGTGCCTCGTAGTTCAGAGTGTAAAGATACGGTAAAAGCTTGTACCTCATTCCTAGAGCGTTTCTAGCAGACACAGCCACTGATTTCCACTGGTAAAGCTCCTGCCTTGGAGAATAGAAGTTTGCATGATCCCTGGAAAATGGGTAGAAAGCACCAAGTTCAATCCATCTGTTGCAAAGTTCTTCGGTGGGAGCTGGATAGAATCCGCATATATCTGAACCAACCATCGGAACTCCAAATATTCCAAAATTCAGCATTGTAGAGATTGAATATTTCAAATCTTTCCATGTTCCCTTGTTATCCCCTGTCCAGTGTGCAGCGTATCGGCCTGAACCAACATAAGTGGAACGTGATAGTATAAAGGGGCGCTTGCCCTCCAGCCCCTGAAGCGCCTTGTGAGTTGCAACGGATTGTGAAAAACCATAAAGACTGTGTGCATCATACTCCAATACTCCATTATAGTGGTATGCACTGGTTGCTATGGTTTTGTAACCTATTGGAACTTGTATTCCAGAAGCATTTATCTTGTAGGGTGGATCATCCCATCTTGTTTTCGTTATGTTCTTGCAGTCGAGGCAGCAAATCCAGCCCGGTCCAGTTCCATTAGGGCAAATCCTGCCCTCCGGAAGTGTGCACAATCCGTTGCAGAAGTTGGACGCTTCATTCATGTCTATCCAAAGACCATCAACAGGTACAAGCTTGTGGAACCGCCGTATTTCATCACCCCACCACTCAACGGTTTTCGGATTAAGAAAGTCAGGGAAGTTAACAGCTCCTGGCCAGACTTGGGCCAGGAAGGGCTTGCCTTCATACTTTATGAAAACATCATTCGCTAGGCCTCTTTGGTAAACACCATAGCTCTTGTTAACACCAATTCCAGGGTCAATTATGACGATGTATTTCATGCCCCGAGCATGAATTTTCTCCAAGAATGCCAAGAGCTTTGGACGGGGGTAATTGGTGGGGTTAAGGGTGAAGTCCTTGTGCCCATCCATGTGATCATCATCGTTCCAGATAACATCCAGTGGAATCTTGGCCTTCTTGTAGTTTTCAACTACGTCTTCAACTACTGATAAATTATGGTAACCCCATCTGCATTGATGGAATCCTGTAACACCATGAAACACAGTATTAAATTTGTTATGTATTTTTCTCTAATATTATCATCAATAAGACAAACCAGTTATGATGGACCAACAGGCGTTTCCACCTAATCAAAGTCAGCAAAATTAGCTACTACTTATAAGTTATAACCTATATACATAGCAGGGCATCTGTCCCACCTTCCTCCATCAATGCCATGAATATGAGCAACCGATATATCGAGGCCCTTAGAGGTTCATGTAACAGCACAGACTTCGCTACAAAAATTATTTCTTTTAGAAACTGAAGCAGGGAGAAGGGCAAAACTCTTAAATTGATTACTGGGACCTCAAGATAATACGTACTGTGCTTTTCATGCCTTCTTTCAACTGGGGAAGAATGATATACCCTCCACCCCATGTGCCATCCAACTTCTCAATAACATTTACCAATTCATTGACATTTACATGCTTTGTACCCTACAGACTGTTTGCCATATGAACCCAAACCGTACGACCTCATAAAGACTGTGATGTTGCATGTCACCATCAACTATAAATGCTATATCACCCTCCTATTGCTCCCTACATCTCCATTACATTTTGAATCTGATGACAATTGACTTGAGTAACACAGAAGAAAGATTGATCTTGAAAAATGGTGCCGCACTGTCTATTATGGAAATTGGATCTAAATGCAACCTCATGAGGGGAGAACAATATCTCAGTAGATAAGTGAGATGAGGAGGGTGCCGACAAGAGAGCTTTTCTTGTGTTCCAGAAGTTGGTTTCTACCAAGATTAAGTATAAATGATGAACTTTCTGGTAATGATAAGGTAGAAAGGGACGTTGAAGAGAGAAAAGAAGAGCCATTAAAATTGATTGCAACACATGTTTCCATGTGGGCCTTGGACATTGTCGACATGATTTCGTGCAGAAGAAAATAGAATTTCTTGCAAAATTTACCACAAATTCTTTTACAAGGAATAACTGATGTTGGGGATGCTAAGGTACAAGGCAAGGGCAAGAAATGTTAGAAAGAGAACAGTATTGACCCTATGCACCAACCTATTTTTTTAGCTCTATCTACAACAGAACCAGAGATGTATCGCAAAATTCCACCCTCAGGTACGTGACATTACACATCTATGATAAAATTCAGAAAACAAATCTTGGAATTATCAAGAAAAGAGTATCTGTAACGGTGACGTGTATAAGTATGACTTACCACAAAGAAGAAAAAGCTCATCACTAGAAAAGAAATGTGATGCAACAATGTTATCTCCCCATTACTACAGAACCCATTCCATCCTTGTCACACGCTATTGTACAAGGGCTATTGCTCTGTTTCTTCTTCCTCTTATATTTTTCTCCTTATACTGTCAATAAATGTAATTTCTAAGTTTTTTTGGCTACGGCAACATAAAGTTCGTGTAGAATCTTGATGAAATTGTTCGATCGTTCTCTTCTAGGTGGTTTTAGATCAAACAGTGCTGATTCTCATGAACCCGAATTAACTGTTGCAAGGGGAAGACTCTTAGCCAATTCAACGAGGTCCTTATTGCACTAGGCTAACTGTGTTTTACTATAACTTATGCTAGGATGACAAGTTGTTTAAATGCAGAGGGAAAATGTCGGTGAGCCCGGAACACAAGTCAAGTCACTATCTTGGCAATAAATAGAAAGTAATAAATTTATGTTGGTGACCCCTATAAGCGCCATAGCTAAAATTACCATCTTCTACAAAAACAGCAAAAGCCCTTCAAACAATTCAACAACCAACAAACATTTCTAATGCCAAAACATATTGAAATGAACAAAACTGACAAACTTGAAATGGAATGAAGTCTTTAAAAACTTACCAAAAGCCCAGTATGGCATTGGAGCTGGACGGCCTATGAAGGCAGTATACTGATCAACAACAGCCAAAGGTGAAGGACCAGAGAAGAAGTAAAGGTCAAAAACACCCCCAATCACTTTATATGTCAAAGAATTCCCTCTGTAAAAAACATCCATCCCATTGCTGTTCAGCAGCAAGACTGCGTGGGCAGAGGGCTTCCCTTTGACATTTCTCAAGTCCATGTACACAGGGTGTGACCCATACAGATCAGCATTAAGGTTAATGGCTGATATATCAGTGGTGTACAAAGTGTAAGGATCGTTGGGGTAAAGTTTAATCCCATGGGGCTGAGTGTTCTCTCCCAGACCATACAAAGAAGCATCTTTGGGCAGTTTAGTGGAAATCTCAAGGTATTGGTCTTTAAATACCAAATCACTGTAAGGGTCTGAATCCTCAGAGCTGGTATCAAAAAGGGTCTCGCCATTTGATTTTCTTTTTACAGAAAAACTAAAAGGGTCTGATTCGTATGCAAAAATCAGCTCATTTCCTGCATATTCTGCAGCTGTGAGCTTGTACACTCCCTTTCTTGAACTACCAATTGTTTGTTTTAGTGAAGGGGGACTTTCCCTCGGCAAAAGATCGTACGGAACCTCCCATCTTTGCTTTTCAGCGTCAGTAATGTGAACCCTCAAACGGTTGTCTGTTTCGTGCCTGAGAGACAAGTGAAAAAAAAAGCCAAGAAAGTGGTATAAAGATCATATTTTATCAAGAATACCCTGTCAGCCAGTGCAAGCAATGCAAATGTTAAAAAACAAGAAACGATCTTGCAGTGTCGTTGAGTGGGAAACTTACTTGACATAGAGCTGCAAGAGGGGAATATCAGGGCCATAAATATTATTTTTCTCCTTCACTTGCAGCTGGCCCACAAGGCCACCATTTGGAGCCTCTTCAATGGAGATCAAACGGTAGCCTTTACCAATTTTCTTCGGAGGATTAGTGCTAGCAGAAGCTAAATCAACTTGAAATACACATAGAACCAAGAATACCAGCAAAAGTCTAAGAGAAGAAGATAATGACAGGGGAAAAGGGAAACAAAACAACATGGTTGCTAGGTTGAATGGCTTTAGAGCTAGTTTATTTCTGGAGGGGCATTGGGTATATAATGGCCAAGAATGGCAGAAAGGTATAGGATACATGTGATGTGTATGAGGTTCGCATTCTATGAGGACATCTCTTTCCATTTGCATGTGACTGTGATGTCTGTTTGGGCCCCAAAATTTTCAGACCCTTTTATGTGATATTTGTTTCCATCCCCATGACCAAGCAAGCAGTAAGTTCTCTTCAGAATGGCTTGGTTTGCTGTCTCTTGCAAACCCACACTGTTTATTGATTACTCATTCTTGCAGCCACTGTTGATATATTTGTAAATTTCAGCTTGCACAGGATCCTTTTTTATTACAAAAAATCACTTTGATTTGCATTATACACTATACAGTGCACTCTATTTGTTATATTACATGTGTTTTTAACAGTGGAAAACCTAACTTTTAACGAGAATAAGTCACTTGTCTTTACACTTTAATTACCCAAGTTCCATGCTGACATCAATTTTTTTAAGGTTTCCAAAGCAAAACAATGTTCGTCAGAAACACTGGAAATATGGTCACAATCTCATACATGATAAGGTTATCAAGATCTCCAGAAATTTCAAGAATGTATATAAACACTTCCATGCATTTGTGCCTCTGACAACATCTAAGTACGTGCACCAGCAGAAGTATAAAGATAGCAACCATAATTTATTGGTTAGTGGCAAAATATATGAGTTATTTAAACTTTTTGTAGTTAGGAAAGCTGCATATATAAAATCATTTTCAACCTTCCCCACATTTGCTACTGTCAAGAGCCCATTTCTCAATATATAGTTTCATTAAATTGTGAGAGATTGATATTATAACATATCATATCTACCCCCAATCCAACTGCATTTATGACCAGCAGTACTGCTCCATAAAGTCTGCACTAACATAATTAAACCTCAGCATTCCCTCTCTTCCTTCTATATAGATTGTTGAATATAATATAAAACTGTAAAGGTGATAATTGATATTGTGTGTAATTGGTGTTAGATAAGAAATAAAATGTAAATATTATAACTGATAGAGTATGATTCCTTCTAAGAAACAAATATTAATTTAAATGAAAAGTTTTTCAAAAGAAGAAAGTGATGAGAAAAATATGAGGGATAATTTCTCCTAAGTCCTAAGCTCTCCTATCCACATAATTTTATGTATTGGAAAGGGGTAAAGTTGTGAGGAGGCTTTTATTTATGGAGTTTGCATTTTGTCTGCGATTTCTGGGACACTTCTTCTTCCCAATTACCACCACTCCTTCCCCCCTCTCTCTCTCTCACCCTACATTGGAAATTCAACACTTCATTACCTCAATTTTACAAATTAAAAAACAGTCTTCACAAACCAAGGAAAAAAAAATATGAGCTTTCGTTTTCTTTCAACAATATAATAAGATAAATTTGAAAAACGCCCACCGTGGGGCTCGAACCCACGACCACAAGGTTAAGAGCCTTGCGCTCTACCGACTGAGCTAGACGGGCTTTTGATACTTTTATACCGTAAAATTATAATTGTTATAAATCACGAATACCCCTCAAAATGATGAAGTAAACATTACTACTTTACTCTTGTTGAAATTTTTTGAAAAACTAAAATAAAAATGCTTTAAAAAATGTAAAAAGAAATTGGAAAGTGGGTAAAATGAATAATCCATAGGATATATTGGTCCATAAAAATATTTTTAAAAAATCTTCAAAAGATACATAAGATTATAATTTCATAATCCAAAAAAGTCATTTTGGTAAGTTATTACAAAAATTGAATAAAAACCTAACCGATGCTGATGGAATGAATTTGTTGTTTAACGAACGTTGAAATCAAGAGTGTATTTGTAATAAAATAAGGAAAAATATTTATAGTACAATTAAAATGCAAAATGGAAAACTAAAAGGTGTGAACTCATAATAGATTTATATAACTTAAATGAGAAAAGAGTTTAATGAATTGAATGCCGACGTTAATTCAAGTTGTGGATTATCAAACTATAAATGATAATATCAATATTTTGTTTCATTGAGTTATTAAAATGAATAATTAAAGGTAAGGCAGAAATATAGAATTTCAAACATAAACCATTCTGGATGTACTAACACTAGGAAAAAAAAATTATTGGTTATATATAATTTTAGTAATTATGGATTAAAAATCATGATAAATAATTTTTATTAACCACGATCAAATAAAATCGATGCAAAAATATAGATTTTCTACCAAGGAAAAATTATTTGTTATGGTTAATAGTTATGGTAAATATTTGCTAATATTTTAGCTACCCTCACAAATACCACGAATAATAAGCATTGTATAACCATAGTTAATGACTACTTTATTTTTAACTATGACAATTAGCTATTGTTAAGTGTTCAATTTTTTTTTTTTTTTTTGTAGTGTAATTAATAAAATAACAACCAATGATTGATTGTAGGTGGCATGGCAGTAGGGCTGGGCCTAGGGGGGGTACTATCTTTCCCGCGTAAAATAAGAGAATCCCATGTCGGCTGTCGCGTTTCCAACACAATTAAATCATATTTACAACCCCAATACAATAAATACGTCGAAAAAAATTAAAATTATGATTAAAATAGTGACATGTGAAGAAGAAATTAACTAATAATATATTTATTATTTTAGGACAAATTATTTGATTATACATTTTGAATGTTTACCATCATAACATACAAATGAGATTAAAATGTAAAATTATATTTGTGACAATAGATAAGACATAAAGCTTATTAAATATCACTTCAATTTTATTATTTTCTCTTCCTTTTAAATTTATTAAATACAAAAATTATTAATCTATAATGCATAATTAAATATTCTAGTTGGACTGGATTAACAAGGATATCCAACCTAGTCAAGTGTGGTAAATACGGCCTTAGTATATCCACCACTCATATTCTATTTTACCTAATTGACAAGCATACTCAATGTGTGTTCCATGTATAACTATAAATTTAAAAGACCATAAGTAAGGGTAATTTAAATTTTAGTTCCATGTAAATCATTCTGTAATTGTTCAAAGTATTGACAATTTAGTGCGGACTTTATGGGTGGATAATGATGTTCAGGTCTCACAACTAAAAAGGTTGTGAGTTCCAATCTTATATATTTACGTATTAGTCTACTTTTATAATAGTACATGAATGTTGTTTCTTTATTTCACCTGAAGTCGTTGACTGATTTAAAAATATTATTATACTACGTATCGAATATTGTAATAGTTTATTATTGGCTTTAGAAATATGATTGTATAAATAAATAAATAAATACAAAGTTTGGGCTTTATGGTTAGTTAATTACTTCTCTTCCTTAACGCTGAAAAATTATAAAAACTCGTAATAGGATGTTGGCCCCCATAGCCATAGGTTTGCCCATGGGGCTTTGTATCTTTATTTTGAGACATTTTACTCTTAGGGAGAAAAGGCCAATTGAGCTTGTGAGGCGGTCTTGGCCCAATCCTGGCCGACTAGTGACGAACAGCTGTCCCAAAACTAAGAAGAACTTTTTTGGGAAATTTTTAAAATCGATCAAAACACACTCAATATTTGATTTTTTTTTTTATATATCTTATATGTGTGATTTTTTAGTTTTGAACTTTCTATATATGATATATATAAACACACATATATAAATATAATATAAAAAAGAAATAATTTTACGATTAACAATTATTTTTATCTCTAAAAAACATAATATTAAACATACAACACCTATATATACATATATATATATATATAAAAGATATATGATTTAACAATGAACAATACTTTTTATCTCCCAAAACACAACATCAAATATACAACACTTATTTTAAATTACTGCCAAAACAAATCCAAACATATATTATTTCAAACACATACTTATTTATCTTTATTTTTTTCTCTCACTATCTTCACAAAATAAAACAAAACAAAAAAAAATTAATCCAAACACTATGTATAGGTGTTGGTTTGGTGAAGATCAAATTTGATGCTTTGTTTTTATTAAAAGAGGAAACAAGTCAATTTTATAAAGTGGTGGCAAGATTTCAAATTTGTAAAAAATATGAGTAGATGCTTTATTTATATTAAGTTACTAATTGGAAATTTTGGTTGTGGTGAAATTGGAGATAAGAATTAGTAGAATGATGAATTTTGATTTGAATGTAAGTATGATATAATGAGAGGAATTCCAATCTTAGGTTAATAATAGTGATGAGGAGGATTAGATGTTATAAGATAAATGATGAGCCCTTAATCAGTTTCCACCCATCTTAATATTTTCCCACACATATGCAAATTCACATCAAATTCCCGTCAAACGCTGCGCCTCCCCAACACAAAATCTCACCACATGCTCAGCATCTTTGCTGCTCACCCCTTCTCTCATCTTCATTCCTTTTTATTATTTCACCCTTGATTTGTCAATCAAATTTAATGCAATTACTGAAATTTAAATTTTAATAATGTATAAAATATTATTTTATTTTTAATAATATATATATATATATATATCATTCTACTTTTACATTAACATTCATAGTCAAACGTAAACTAATTCCACCAATTTCTTTCCACGACTCCACCCCCCAAAAGAGAAGACGACGTCAGCAATAATGCATCAATCTATGACGTCATCCCCGTCCGACTTTTTTCCTAAAAATCCCTTTAAATTAATGCAAGTGTCTTTCATGTCTTAAACGCCAAATATTCACACACTCAAATCTTATTTTATTTTTATATATTCTCTGTCTCCCTTTACTTCTTTGTTGTGTTCAATGGAAAAGGAGAAGAGGAAACGGCAAGACGACGGTGAAGCAGCCGGCAAGAGAGGGAAGCCCCGGGAGGAAAACGACGGTGTGAACAGGCCCGTGCCGGCTGATGAAGAGGTGGACGAGTTCTTCGCTATACTCAAGAGAATTCAGGTGGCTGTCAAGTACTTCAAGAGGCGCAACGGCCACAGGTGTGCCGACCGGGGCCTGATGACGGAGCCTCTGTGGAGACCGTCGTTCGAACGGGAAGATTTCGACGGAGTTAAGAAAGAGCCGGCGAGCTCGGAGGACGATCAGTATGGGGGTTTGGATCTTAATTCTGACCCGGCTTCGGATTCGATTTGAGGTTGTGATCGGGTTTAAGGATAATTCAAAGAGCCCAAAAGGCAATCGGGTTGAGCTGGACACTAGAATTGGGTTTCTTGTCGCCTTAATGGACCTCTGACGGGTGATCCAATCTTATGGGTCTGGGCCTAAATTATACTTTTGCAGACTTTCTAATTAATTTTGATATTATATACGTTAATGCTTGGTTTGTAGTAAGAGTTGCTATGCGACTGTAAGTTACCACGACAATTAAATTATTACATCAAAAATTGAAATTATAATCATATTTCGCTCTAAAATTCTCAAATTAACATATTTATAAATACCCAAAAAACCATGTCGACATAGTTTACACCGTCACACTTGCCGAGCCAAAACCCAAGTTATGAAAAGTTGAAAACCCACAAGAAACACAGGAGGAAACTACATAGAAAATAAAATGTCGAGGAAGTTTCATCTAATATTGTCGTATGCTAAAATCCTTCTCTTTCTTGGTTTGTTGTGTTTCATTGCAATTACCTAACCAATTTGATTGTAATAAGTATGTAGCACTCTTAATCGTTATTACGATTATATCTTCCTTAAATATTATATTTAAGGTAATTCATATATCTATATTTTTAAATATGCACATAATCAATATGCACACGTAATCTCAACGTCACAACAAATACAATCAACTCACAATATTATATATATACGCGTATATCAAACACCACAAAGTAATTTATCACAAGTAATTCCCACACTTTTAATTCCTCTTTATACAACTAAAATGTAATTTGTATTTTAACTAACAATGAAGAGAAAACTATATACTGGCTAGACCTGACCGAATAAAGCATTTGGATCTAGTCTTCGACACGCAGACACCTCAAGATCTACTCCTGAAAAAAAATATCAGTAAAGGAATGAGCCTGCAACTCAGTAAGTAAATAACCAACCCTATCTGTATACGTATATCAATTATAGCCCATACAAGATAAGTAGTCAACATGCATAGAATATAATCAATGTAATCCCAATATAATCAAATTTATTGCACCACATAGCCAACTCGCAATAAAACAATCAATTAAACTCCTCTTTTTCTAGTCTGTTTACCAAAAGGTGATATAGTGTCTTTCGCATCAACTCAATCTCATAATTATATAAAACTCAAGTGAATCCCCTTGACAACCGGCTCATCAGTCTCATTTCGCATCGCAGCTCTTTTCATATCGCATCAAAGCTCTTTTCATTTAAATTTTTTTCTCATATCGCATTATAGCTCTTTTTGTTTTATTTTTCCGTACAGGCTTTTCAACACATCAAAAGGTATTCACATCACAATTATATTTAATTTCCAGCACTCCCTCATTTCCACGTATCACTATTTCTGTAAGCAACTAGCAAAACCATATACAGACATATTCTCATTTTCAGCATCCATCCACATATCATACAACCATGGAGTATTTCAATGCATTTTCTCATTTCACGTTCACAATATCATCATTCAAATTAAATCATCCATCACTTATACATTTTTAGATAAATCAGCTTTGACATGAATCATAAATTTATATAAAAGTAATACCACAAATAAAGGGAACATATATAGATAATACTAATTATTTACTTACATCGATCTTACAATATTTTATCTAACCCAATAAATAATTGTTCAATCCTTTCATTTTATCCTTGTATCCTATGATGAATTATAACGCATATAATTAATATATCAAGAATATTGTAATTTTTAAATAGAATATTAAATACTATTCACACAATTCCTAATAATTCTTTAATATTTCATTTCTATTGAAATATAAATCTTCGTTCTAATTCTTCTTAGTAATTAGACACTCCAAGCTTCATAAAAATACTTATAATTTATCAATTAATTCATAAAAAATCATTTACTCAAACCTCTCATATTTTATAACTTCCGCTCTTACAACGATTATAAATTAAATCATTTCAAAAATCTCATTTTTTCTATTCAATATGTATAATATTTCAAATACAACTTTCTAATATTTATTAAATACAATTTTCGAATATTTTTATAAGTTTTCTATCAATTTCTGGTTGTTATGGTGTTGTAAAATGTAAGAGGGGAGAGTGAGGCGGTGGGTGGCCCATGTGCTGCCAACCCTACTTTTTTTTTTTTTTTTTGAACTATACATATTTTTTAATGTTATTTAATTTTTTTTCGTAATTACCATTACGTCCTACCTAATTTCTTAATTAATATAATTGCTCTCAATTATCATAACGAACTCCAATTTAATTCATTAAAGTTTTAATAAATTTTTTTTTAATTTTAATCTATAATTTATTTACTAATTAACTAAATTTCATAAAAATTTATCAATTAATCCTACAATTATGTATTATAATCTGTAGAGTATCACAAAGTTTTTTCTAGCGTCTTCCTACCTATCTTAGATAGTTAGAAGTGTGCTTTAGCCTAGTGAGTGACTACTCCAATACTTTGATTGTTATTTCTCAATAATTCACTTTTGAACGAGAATAAATACTATAATTCGGAAAACTTGCTAGAAAAATAGTTGGTGTTGTATAATTCTGGTGGAGTTAGGTTTCCACGAAACTACGACATCTATTTTCGGAGAATATGTAAGAAAGCATGAAATATTGAAATTGTCGTATACAGAAATTTCAAGCCTCATTCATTTACACCACCAACCAACTACTAGTCTAGCTAGCTACGTGATCGTTACATGTAATGAACAAAGTTTTGGTACGAAAATTCACTTAATCAACCAATAAATACTTGGTTACAAGAGCACGCCATCAATCTCCTTATATAAACCTAACAATACTACTCATGACTTCAATTTTTGAATTAATTACATTAATATTTTTTGAGGTTATCCCAAATTATATTAATATTTTCTGCTTTTTGCAAAATTATAAGTATATCCATTCAAGTAATAATTGTAATTGTAAATACGTTATTCATTCAATCACGAAATTTTACAAAAAAATACGTCATAGGTACATTGCCCTCACACCCACTAAAGGGTGTACCTATAAAGTATGAGGTGTTTGTGTAATTAGGCCAATTTTAAAGGATGTTGATGTAATTTATTCTGAATTTTATGTAAAATATAAAAATTACAATAAAAAAATATTTTTTTAGAAAAAAGAAAAAGATTAACTCGGGAACCAAATGAGAAGCTGGACAAGTTTTAATAACTAATAAGTGTGACGTATTTTATGTATGCGCATAATTTTTAAAAATAAATTAAAATACAATATTTATATAAAATGTATTATTAATTTTTATAAATTTAAAAAAGTATCTAAAAATATATATTAAGATAATAAATTAACATAAATATTTTGATTTATAAAAGAGTATTGACAAACAAAGATATTAAATAATGTTGAAGTAAAAAACAATAACTATCAAAAGGTGGTTATGGAAAACTGTGATAAATGGAGGAGTTAAAAATAATTCATTAATTTAAATTTTTAAAAATAAATGACAAATCAAATTTTAATTGAGACACAAAAATATGCTCCCACTCAATAATAAGGGATAATTACATCCTCCTCTACTGAGGTTTATTATAATTATACAATCTAATGAATAGATTCTTCCGTTAGGTAAAGTTCACTAAATTTGTTAATATTAAAAAAAAGAATTGAATGAAAATTGATAACTATCTTTGATTGACTTATTACTAATTTATTACAGGTAAAATAAATCTTTTGTAACTAAACTACTCTTATGACGCCGAAAATATATCTCATCACATGTATTAATGAGTGGAGTTGTATAAGAAAATTTTGGTCATAAAAAAATTTATTTGAACTACAATAAATTAGTAATAAGTCAATTGGGGGGGAGGATTTTTAATTTTATTCGATTTTTTTGTTAATGTCATTAAATTCAGTAAATTTTGACTGACGAATAGCTTATTTAATTGATAAAAGCAAATTTCTAGGGAATTGGATGTAATTTTATAAATCACAAAAAATCTATATGTAAATACTGAATTTTTTCTAAAGAAAAAGTGTAATTATCTCTAATAATAAAATATAAGTATGGTTCCGTCTCAAAAGAGAACGTCAGATCACTCAAGATTGTTGATGTTAGAATTGCATAGTCTAACAAAAGATTCTAGAATATTTCCTTATAATCCCATGTTTTACTAATCTATGTATTTGTCTATGTTTTTGTATTGGTGCAGTAAGGTTCGAGAGAATATATATATATATATAGAGAGAGAGAGAGATCAGTAGTCCTGATCAAAGTGGATGCCTATATAATATATATATGTATATATTGTGAATAATTAAGCATCCTATCAGATTCACTCAACTTATAATAATTAATAACTAGGTCAAGAATTGCATGTGGTGGTGGAAATCCACTACTACGAATAACAACAATTCGAATTTTTGACGATTTGATCATCCAAATAGATATGAGGAGGAAACTGTCAACTTTTTGACAAAAACAAAAGTTGTATTAATGGAGTACAGATCTGGTGTGTGTGAATAATTCTGAGAAATTATGATATGATCATGATTGGACAGACTACAGAGAGATGCCCTCCACTCCATATGTATATATGTCCCCATCACTTTTGGTAATATATATACACATCTCCCTCAATTATTTTGTTCTTCTCCTCCATCACACTACAAATCCAACTTGGTTGTGCCACCATTTTCTTCAAAGTCAAGCCATCTAACATGTTTAATCAGAATATATATCTTTTATTACAAACTACTATTGTACATCATTTTTTATTTAATATATATATTATATCTATAGAATATAATATTATTTTATAATAGAAGATTCAAATAGACATAAACAATTATGGTCATAACGTAATATTAACAGCGTACCAATCAAACTTTGCAGGTACAAATTTTGAAAGTTGTCTCTATGTTCTAGGTAGTGCACTATTCAAAACTTCATCCATTTGTCCTGTGCTCCCAAATACAGTCAGGGACTTAGGAATAATTAGGTATGCTCCAATTATAGCCCTATGATATCTAACTCAATAAAATTTGATTCGAAAAAGTACTTATTATTTGATCACTTAGTCCAATCTCATCAAATTAAAGTAATTTAAAGCTAGTAGTTGCTCAAATGGAGGTGGACTAGCAAAATTTGATCATAACATCAGTTGAAGTCCGATCTACTCAAAATGAAAAATTCGTAAATGTTAAAAGTGTGGGATCTCATGTTAGCAACCAATGAGAAAAAGTCTTGGAGTAGCCTCCTTAGAAACGTAATTACATTGGAAAATGTCAATGTCTGAAGGAGGTGAAGATGACAAAGGAAAGAAAAGTTTGTATATTTTCTCTCAAGAAAAGGGATTTTTTCATGAGGTTGCCTCCGCGGCTAAGGAATTGGGATTCAGACTGACGTGGGTATAATACCAAAGTTCTATATATGAAACAGATAAAAACTTGGTAAAGCTGACTTTGAAGAATGTTTCTTCCCAGATTTTTGTCACTTTCTAAGCTTACATTGCATGATATTATAGGGAAATTTTTGGACAAACATTTCCACAAAGACGCAAATACCCTCCTATTAAAAAAATCCTCCAAATAAAACAAGAGTTTGCACCTTTCCTTATTATATAATTCTAAGTATCTATTAGGCTCAATTATTATTTTTAGAAAATCTTATTATTATAGGTAAACATCCCATATTAGTTACTAATGGTAAACTTGAGCGGCTTATGAGTCTTCTTCTCTTTAACGAGGCATCATAATAAGACAAATTCGTGTGGCTCCTCTCTATGAGACTGAAGTCAAAGCGGATAATACCTCCTGCAATGGGATGCCAATTGAGTCGCAAGCCGCATCATTTTATATTGTTCATAGGAACGAGACAATGAGTGCGCCCCAAGTTCCTGGTGCACCATAAAGGTCTCATATTGATTATGAACAAAAAAACTTGAGTGGTTTATAGGCCTAGAGCCTTATGTCCAAAGCAAGCACGTCCCCTTAATAGGACAAAATCGTGAGATTTATATGGAGTCGGAATGAATTATACCTAGCATAATTAAGCATCAATCCGATCATCAGCCACATCACTGATAATATATATATATATGTACATATTTTGTGATATTCAATTAAATAATAACATTATTTAGTTAAATAAAACAAAATATATTGATGGAGTAATCCCAATAAATTTAATACTAATTCATAGTGGAGATGAAGATGCAGCGTCTCGCGTCTCCATAATATTTGATGACTATCATCTCAACCAGGAATATCACATGATGTCCTTTCTAAAACGCAATGATCTCTCAAACTTTCTAAACAAACATTTCAAGTCAATTATGTGGTCCTCAATAATTAAGACATGAAACATATATATATATACATATATTTATATATATATATATATAATATGTGAAAGATGTATACGTACAATGCACCAAAAACCATACATATGTATGACAATAAAACAACCCTGATATGTGACAAGACAATCGACTGGTGATTATAGTGATGCCACATCTGATGGTGGAGAATAAAAGTTGGTTATACGTAGTTGCTTAATGAATTTTCCATAAATCTAATAATTTTATATGACTGGCTGTGCTCCTTTTTGCTGTCCATCTCTAATAATGCTCACGATTTGTTCCAAATTACACACATGACCAGTTTGAAAGTTTGTTTGTTTTTTTTTTAAAGAAAAAACAAAAATAAAAAAAAAATTGGTACCTAGGGTACGAATATATTGTATAAAATGTATTTATAATTGATGATGTAGGCAATCATTTTTTATTAATTGCATACAAAGTGTTTAAGCGACTTGTTTATAAATCTCAAAACCTCTTTTCAGCATCGAGCCGCTTTTTTTAAGACAAATCCATGAGATTTCTGTTAGACGTATCAACAATGTATCCCAAAGAACTTAATTCAAAAAAAAAAAATTAATTAAGACCTAACTATGTCTATGATTAATTTACATCTGTATAATATTATAAATTATCAAATATCTCACGACATGTTTGAAAATTTACAATATGATTAACGTTGTCAGCCAGACATCTATTCATATGCACTGATTTAGAGGTGTCTGGAAGGGTTTATAAGATTTTTCAAACATTTTATAAAGTATAATAAGGTGTTAGTTACAGTTTTAGGAATAAAAATTACAAAATCTTAAACTTATAGGTTCCTTTAGAATTAAAAGAAAAAGTAAAGTATAATTTATTTTGAAAACTTGAATAAATTTCTACAATTCTGCTGATGGTTTGTTATGTCTAACACCTTATAGACTTTATGGTGTTTTTTATTCAAGATACTTTAAAAATTTATTTTTAAATAAAATCTAATATTGTATACATTATTAATCAAAATCGTATATTTATTAAAGATGAAACGTCTAAAGTAACAAACTTAGTTCATAAAATGTTTATTCACAGAAGACCTTTTAATTAATTTATTTTGACAATTTTGATTATTTATTCAGTTTAATAACTTTATTTTTAAAATTAAAAATTTTAAATTATGAACATGAATTTCGTAAACTTGGAAATCTAGTACATTATGAATGTCGAGATAATTCACTTGACATGATTTTGATCTATTCCATACATTCGTCATCCAATTTTCGTCCATTCATATTTTGAGATGCCATAAGCTCTAGAATATATATAAGTTTGAACAAGGAAGGAAAACACGTTTCTTTTGAAATGAGATGGCAGTGACTAGGTAGGAAGAATTTATTAGTGGTCTTCCGAAGACCAAACAACGCTTATCATCATCAACAAAAGCACTAAGGTGAAGAAGACGCATTTGTGGTTAGTGGGAAGACTACTCACAGATTAGTGCATTGTTTCCCCATCTAATTATTAATATCCCAATTTGGAATATACCGTTATTTAATTGTTATAATGTGAAAACGTGTTTCCGTTGAGAATTTATAAGAAACGTTTTGGACAAGTAATATGGAAGCTCCGGTTTGAATGTATTGTACAACTTGGTGGAAGGAATTTGGGAGGGAACAGTTGGGGCCTACCAATTATCATTATTAAAGTTAAGCTATGATTAAGGGAGAAATTAACAATGTGGATGACAAAACTTTGCCAATATTCTGAAAATGAATAGATAAACTCCAATATTATATATTCTAAACTCAAGGTCCTATGAATAAATTCTAAATTATGGATTCGATCTCATTAGACGTGTGAATATATATTTTATTATATTATTATAATTTATTTTCAGAGGCCCAAGAAGACCTGCGGTGGCTTTGGGAGGCGTCCCCCAAAAAAATAAGATTGGCAAAGGGAGGAGGCCCAGACATCCTCCTACTATGATCATGATCAAAACCCAACAAAATATTCTGCTCAAAAGGCTCGCGTGGCAGCTCACTCTCCACCGTGGCATTCAATTGGCTTAGGCATAAACACCACCTTGGAACCACATCAGCCCTAGTAAGGAAGAACTCCCTGACGACAGGGACTTCTTGTAGACGAAGGAGGTCTCCTCAAAGCCCTAGATTCCTTGGCAATTGGGACTCCCTAGAGGTTAGGAGTCCTCATTGATGAAGGGTTTCCTCAGCTCGGAGATAAGTATTCAACAACAATACTAACAAGAAGATAAGAACAAATTATGTCCCTCAAGTGGA
>NC_026145.1:10089931-10095269 GCF_000512975.1 Sesamum indicum
TCACTCCACTCTTTCAAACTCAGGGCACTTTATGATACGTTCTTGACACCTTTCTCACTCTCTAGGCATCCCCTCACGTCCCTCACACTTCTCTTATTCTCTAAATCATCTCTCTTACTCTTTTTAAATATTCTCTAAATACTCCACAAGCACATTATCAAGTGTTCTTACATTTTTCACCGACTTTATTCACCATATCTTGATTTCAATTATATTTATTTACTTTTTGGCTTTATTCCATCTCAAATCCAATACTAACGTAGGTGTTGGAGTTAATACCTTTTTTTGCAGGTTCTTCCTTCAGAATATGCATTCACTTCGGCCCAAGCCCAAAACAATTGTTCATATCCATTGGATCCATTCGTTTTTTGAACGCACTATTGGCCCCGTCTGTGAGAATACAGAGTTAAAGATGTGAGAATAATGGAAGAAGTCCACACCTCCTCAGATGACTCCCCCAGAAGGATGGTCCCCCCTCACGCTAGAGGATCTCCCACACATGATTACTACCTTTGTTCAACGCCCAACTTTAGCGGCCCTATCATTATCATTACTTAATTCTAATGTTCCTACTAGTTCGATTGTTAATGTGCAGGATTTGCCCCTGAAAGAATAGGAGGTCATCTTCCTCAGAATATACGCCCTGCCCCCAGGCAGGTATCTCCCTCACGGAATAAATTTTCACATTCGAGCTTCCCACAGGAAGTATCTTTAATATTTGAACTTAATAATTTTGGAGGTTTATTTTACTACCTTCAATGTGTTAACATGTGTCTTCTTGTAGGGATTTCACATGGAAGGCGTCCCTCGCATAAAAAGCCCTGTCGTCCACACAGACACAGAGACCCTCCTCCGTGGAGGCACCCCAGCCCTCCTTCGGGCAGGCATTTAGGTCCTTCTTCTGAGGACTTGTATGCTCTATCCCCTACAGACGCCTAAGCCCTCTTCCATGGAGGCCCCCCTCAAATAAGCCCTCTTGCGAGAAAGCACAATAATTTTGCTCTATATTCATTGAATTTGTGTATTTTTTTAACGCATCACACGTATCGTTTAATTTATTACTGAGGTCCTGACTTGCGCAATTTATGCTAATCCCCACTCCTACATTTGGCGTCTCTGCCACGTGGCGTTACCTGCGAAACCCCCCTTACCCTCCTCCTGTTCATATCGGTGGCTGCTTTCCCCTCGTTTCTCAAATTAGTGCTCGACTCAATTTTATTTTGTTGGGTATTTTGTTATTATTATTATAGGTACATATTGTATATGTATGTATAATTTATATTTTCATTTACCAAATCAATTTATTTTTATAATTTTTGTATAAATGTGACTCAATGATCAAATTTAAATTAATTTTAATCAATAATTTATACATTAGTATAGACTGTTGGTCTAAATGAAAAAAGATACAGATAATTGATTTGCTTATTAAATTTTAGTTGGTGAAATTTTTATATAAAATAAGATTTAATAGCTTATATTTGGGGATATAAAAGTTATTTTATAAATATAAATATTAAGCAAAATTACAGATGATTTATGATGTGTACCACATGATGTAAAGGGTTATTTTGCTGATTTTTCAAAAATCAAGATTATAAATTTAGTCCTTTTCTTTTTCTCCTTTTCATTAGGGTATTGTTTATAATTTTTAAATAACAGAAGAGATGATTTTAAAATACCTAAATAAATATAAGTATAATTACATTTTTTTCTTTTGAAATTTGGTGTAATTACCATTAAATTCTCTATGTTGGGAAATTACATCTAGTATTTTTAGAATTTGCTTATGTCTAGTAAATAAGTTCCTCCATTAATAAAAAATTTACTGAAATTGTTGATATTAATAAAAAATTGGAATAAAAATAAATATTTATCCTCGACTAACTTATTGCAGGTCAAATAATTTTTTCGTACTAAATTATCCTTATAATGTTGAAGATATACCTTCTTATATGTGTTAATATGTGAAGACGTATGAGGATAATTTAATTTTAAAAAGATTTATTTTAAATAAATTTTAGAACGATTAGATATAATTTCTAAAACTACAGTGAAACTAATTCACCAAACATAAAAAAAGCAAAGTATTATTATCCCTAAATATAATAGTGAGCTAAATTGAATTGATCGCGTAGCGACACGTGGAAAGTAGGTGGGTGAATAGGTGCTTGGTAATAGTACAGTGTCGACAAGGGAAGAGTCCTGTGGGCGACTGTACCACGTGGGTGGGGGGAATGAAATCTACTCCACTGCACCCACCGTAACCGTACTGCATTTATCTGCACGCATTGATGCTTTTCACGTGACTCTACCATTTTTACGCTCATACACATCAACCTTATTTATTTCCTTCAACGGCCCTACCTCCATTTCCCCACCCCTCTACCTACATGATACCCCCGTGACTATTCTCTTTTTCTTAATTCTTTTTTGGTATTTGCACTGTTCTTCCACTATTTCGTATAATTATATATATACATATATATTCTTTTATAATCTAAAAAATGATATACAAATGTACCATGATTTTTTAGTAAAAAAATCAAGCAAAAAAGTTAAATAAAATTCATATTTATTTTAGATTAATTTAATTACTGCCATATTGTAAATCAAGCAAAATTTTTTAGAATCAAAATATTATTATATTTTTCACACGATAATGCATGTGAAGAGCTACATATTCACCTTTATAAGGGTATTGTAATTAAAATAAGATTTATTTGATCTATAATAAGCAAGTAATAAGTTTATCAAAGTAAATATAAATTTTCATAATTTTTTTTAATATCAATAAATTTGGTGAAATTTGAGTAAATTTTTTTTTGTTAGATATAAACAAAAATTAAGATACTAGATATAATTTTTTTTATTATATAAAATATATGTGTAATTATATAAAATTTCAAGATGGGACGATATAGTTATGGGTTACTTTTTTGCCCCCCCCCCATCTTTATTCTCCTTATAAATATTCACGAATTGTTCGCGTGCTGTACGAATTTATAGGCCATAATATGGGTAGAAAAGCATCCGGTTCAAATTTAATAATTATTTTGAATAAATATCTTTTGGTTAAACAAATATTGCTTTGAATAAAATTCAACATGTTATGTTGTAGTTGGTCTGATTTAGAATAGTTGTTCAACTTATTATGTTCAGATAAAATTCAAATCAATGATGTATTGCTTTATGCTAGGTTTACTTTAAGAATCGTATTAAATGAATGATAGAATTATATTTTACTAAATGAATGATAAATTTTTTTTGTATAATTAGTAAGATGTTTAGTCATATGTATTACCGAAACAGAATAAATTCTATCAAGTGTTTACTTTGATGTATTCACATGCTTTTAATACTTTTGAGCCCTTGTTTACAAAATTTACTAGACAATCAATTATTATTATTGTTGTTGTTGTTGTTACTGTTATTATTATTATGGGTTAAAAGAAAAATACCTCTCGTGTTAGTGATAAAGAGCAAATTATTCCCCTATGATAAATAAAAAAGCAAATTACCCCCTTGTGATTTAAAGAATGTAACACACTGCCTTCCTGCACAAATTAAACGTTGGTGTGAAGGAAAAAAAGATGAAAATACCCTTCCTTATATATGAAAAAACTGACTACTGAGTCAAAATTAGGGTTTCTATTGTCGAACTTATTTCTTGAGAGAGAGGAAGAGAGGCGACTGACCACGAACTCTAGATGCAAAATCCACTCAAAATACTTGAAAATCCACGATTAAAAAAGAATTAAAACGACTAAATATTGTAGCGACGTGATTTTTAAGTATTCTAATAACTTTTTTTTTTTATGTTTTTCCATTTTTTATTTTACTAATTCTTTTTTTTTTCTAGAAAATTTAAGGACGTAGCTAAAGTACTTTTCCAGATCGAGGGAAAAACTTACATATAAAAAGGTAAAGTTTTTAAACCTCTGTTCTTTGAAAATTTTTTTCGATCTTATTCTGAATTTTCTGTTATTTTTTTTAATGGAGGTTTGTTCTTAGGAGAAAAGCTGGTGAAACTTCAGATCTGGAGAAAAATAACGGTAGGCTTTTCTTTTCTTTTGTCTCGTTCCCAATCTATATAGATAAATGTATGTTAGGGTTTTTTGTCCAGTAGGGTTTTTATTCTTTATGTAAAAACCTTACTGTTGTGGCATATTTTATTAGTATGCTTTATTCCTATTTGTGGGGATTAGGGTTTTTTACACGTGGTCTCAACTGTGTTAGGTGTTTGGTTATTTTCTATTCAATGTATGCATGAATAAAATAAGATTTTGTGGTCCTGTAATGAACAACATAAGGTTTATGGTCCTCTAATGTAATAATACTTTTGTTTTTTGGTTGAAGGGAAGTTGTTTTGCTTCTTGCTGAATCATATTCAGACACATGACATAAATTTTTGGTGGGGTGGAAAATTTGTAACACATTTTAAACTTATATATAGGACGGTATAAGAAAGTATTTGAGAAAGTGGATAGTCAATTCTTAAATTTTATTACAAAGATCCTACCCTACCATTAGAATGAGGCATAAGACAAATTAAAGAAGAATGTCCTTGTTAGGAAATGGATCGGGTTAAGATGGATAACAGGTGGAATATGAAGGCGATAAAAGACACACGAATTTGTTAACCCAGTTTGGATATAAATCCTACGTCTGGGGGCGATACCAAGCCAGGAGAAAACACTCAAAGAGGAGGAAAATTGAGGAGTACAACACACACACACTTGTATGCAAGTCTTCACCACACGTGAAAGACAACACTCACCCTCGTCTCAACTCTTTCTTTTCTCTCTACTCTATTCTACTTTGCTCTATTCTACAAAACAATGCTAATAAGAGTAGTATATATATAGCCATGACTTATCCTTTTTCCAACTCAACTTGGGATTTCTAAGTTGAATCGGGTTATCCTTCTCCAACTCAACTTTGAATCGGGTTATCCTTCTCCAACTCAACTTTGAATCGGGTTATCCTTCTCCAACTCAACTTTGAATCGGGTTATCCTTCTCCAACTCAACTTTGAATCGGGTTATCCTTCTCCAACTCAACTTTGAATCGGGTTATCCTTCTCCAACTCAACTTTGAATCGGGTTATCCTTCTCCAACTCAACTTTGAATCGGGTTATCCTTCTCCAACTCAACTTTGAATCGGGTTATCCTTCTCCAACTCAACTTTGAATCGGGTTATCCTTCTCCAACTCAACTTGGGAATTCTAAGTTGAATCAGGTTATCCTTTTCTTCTTCAAATCAATCTTCACAACTTAACAATCTCCCACTTGAAGATTGATTAGCTTTTCTCCACTTCTTTCTTGGTACCGCCGG